>NW_013563812.1:0-17500 GCF_000499605.1 Eimeria maxima | reverse complement strand
TAAACGTATATAAAACACCAAACCCTAAACCCTAAACCCTAAACCCTAATTACTGGTACAGAGCTTTTATACACACGCACATAGTGTCTGATTAGGGTTTAGGGTTTAGGGTTTACCTCAATCTTCTTGTATAGAGGAAGAGATTCGTCAACGTCCTTAGGTAGGTACGTATAGCGATATCTGCACATAAAATTAGGGTTTAGGGTTTAGGGTTTACAGACCAAGCAACGAATGTGTCGTTAGCCAACACCCAATCCTTTATGCCAAAACCCTAAACCCTAAACCCTAAACCCTAAACCATCAAATCTAGCAGACTGAGGGTTTAGAACGGGGGTTTATCAAGAACAAGGGGTTAAAATTCGTGACTAGGGTTTCGAGTTTATAATTAGGGTTTAGGGTTTAGAATTAGGGTTTAGGGTTTAGGGTTTACCTTCGACCCCAGTGAGAAAAATCTGTAGAAATAACAAACACCGTGTCCTGCACACAAACCTCCAACCCTTAACTCCCTAGGGTTTAGGGTTAGCTAGCCAGCTACCCAGCTAGCTAGCTAGCTAGCTAGCTATTTAGCTAGCTAGCTAGCTTGTTAGGGTTTAGCTAGCCAAGAAAACACTCACGGGATCCATGAAGAAAGGAGCTAGCGACTCCGCTGCACCACAAACAACTCGTAAACCCTAAACCCTAAACCCTCAGCCCTGTAAGCTTGCATTTGTGCCTTGACAGCTAGGTAGTTGGCTAGATGGCTAGCTAGCTAGCTAGCTAGCTAGCTAGCCAGCTAGCTACTACAGTGGTTCGTACGCCAGGCTCGTTTTCCTAGAATTCGTGGTTTAGGGTTTAGGGTTTGTGGATTAGGGTTTAGGGTTTGTGAATTAGGGTTTAGGGTTTAGATTGGAGGGTTTATACTCACCATACATCGGCATATCCTCATCAGCAATTGTCCCAACATAAATAGGCAACAGGAGAGCACCTCTGCAGCACAAACCCTAAACCCTAAACCCTAAACCCTAATCACTGTATTTCCTCTGTATACGTGCTCTGTGCGTCCTGTAAACCCCAAATCCTTCTAAACCCTAAACCCTACTAAACCCTACCAAACCCTAAACCCTAGTAAACCCTAAACCCTAGTAAACCCTAAACCCTAAACCCTAAACCCTTACTCTGGCAAGACTCTCTTTAAGAAAGGAATCTGTACAGAGACGGAGTGCTCGCGAATCTCCCGCTCCGCGGGAGCGGTGTCATAAAGGCCCGTAGAGTATAGAGCGCTCAGGGCTGCACACAAACCCTAAACCCTAAACCCTAAACCCTAAACCCTAGAAGGTAAACCCTAGTGTTATAGATAATACATACAGATAAAGGAATTGATGCACACTACTATAGACCTTGAGATGCGCGGGTTGTGGCTGATGGTAGTTGGATAGCTAGGGTTTGTCTTCCTCTAGGGTTCAATTAGGGTTTAGGGTTTAGGGTTTAGGGTTTACCTTCTCTATCTAGAGGTAAAGAACCAATTGGACTACCCAAGGCGCTAAACTCCTCAGGAGGAAGAAGAAGAGAAGGAGCATCCGCATGCCAAGTAGACAGCAGTACAACTCGCTTCCTGTACACCCCAAACCCTAAACCCTAAACCCTAAACCCTAAACCCTAAACCCTAAACCCTCAGAAACCCTCGTAAACCCTAATAAACCCTAATATGTCATAATAAACCCTAATAAACCCTAAACCCTAAACCCTAGAAGTGAGGAGACGTACACTGTACGTTGAAGATAAAGCATCTGTTTATATGCTGCTGCTGCTGTTGGACCCGAATACTGAAATGCCGCATGCCTGCACACAAACCCTAAACCCTAAACCCTAAACCCTAAACCCTAGTAGTCATCGCTTCTGAGGTAGAAGCAATGAGACCCAGATGCAAGAAAGCAGCCCGTATGAAGGAGCAGCTGCAAATGAGGGTTTAGGGTTTACGAGGGTTTAGGGTTCATGAGGGTTTAGGGTTTATGAGGGTTTAGGGTTTAGGGTTTACGGGACAACGATAGCCTTGACTGTTCCTTGTACAGTTGGTGCTCCTTCTAACATTGAATCAACAGAAGCACGAAGCTCAGAAGCTGCAGACAAAACCCTAAACCCTAAACCCTAAACCCTAATGTGCATATTAGGGTCCCCGCGTCGCATATGCAGCACAGCCTACAAACTGAGTGTGTAGTAACCTAAAGCCAGGGTTTAGGGTTTAGGGTTTAGGGTTTAAATACCTGTGCCAGGAAACCACGTTCCTGCATGGACAGAAGGGCGGATAACCTCCTGCAGTCAGAGACGACACACCAAACCCTAAACCCTAAACCCTAAACCCTAAACCCTAGCGCGTCTCGCTTAAGGAGATCCACTTGCATGCATATAGATGCAGTATAAATTAGGGTTTAGGGTTTGCTAAGAAACTACAAAAGAAGGGTTTAGGGTATCCCCTCACCATAGCTTCTGTTGTACTGGGCACATTGTGCTGCAGCAGCAGCAGCAGCAGCAGCAGCAGCAGCGGCTGCAGCAGCAGGTGCTGCTGCTGCCTACGACCTGTGAAGTACGCCATCTGCAAGATAATGAAGGTAGGAAGACCCTAGGAAATGCAGCAGCAAGAGCAGCAGCAGCAGCAGCAGCAGCAGCGGCTGCAGCAGCAGCAGCAGAGTGTTGTGCTGCTACTACACCTGATTGTTGCTGCGGTGTACGTACACCGTAAGGTAGCCACAAAGGGCCTTATTATGTTATTCAGGTGTACATACACCGTAAAAAGGAATAAACAACAAAAGGGGGAAAAAGAAGAAAACAACAAAGAAGGAGGGAAGCGACGGGGCCAGGAACGGGAGGCGGCGAGACCCCCGAATCGGGCATATATATAAACCCTAAACGCTAAACACTAAACCCTAAACCCTAAACCCTAAACCCTAGAAAAACGATAAACCCTAAACCCTTAACCTTCAATTTACTCACTATTATTATAATATCTATTAATAATTCCCCCTCCCTTATAGCTAAGGGGGCCCCCACGCAGCCACCGCGACGATCCGCTTCTGCAGCCCTAAACCCTCTTCTATATGTATATAACCCTAAACCCTAAACCCTAAACCCTAAACCCTCGACTTTGAAACTTTATACTTTTTTATCGCAATTTAAATGCAAAATAATAAGGGTTTATTACATTTAGATGGTTATTTTATTTCTTTTATTTCTTATTATTTTTCTTCTTCCTCGGTAGTCGTCTTCCTTGCTACTATTGAGGTGTACGTACACCGCAAGTAGTCTGCTACTGCTGCTGCAGTACAAGGTGTCGCCTATGGTAAAAATGCATTAAAAATGGCGAATTAATTGATTAATTTAATTTAATTTAAATAAATATATAAAAAAAGAATTAATTTATTGTTTTTTTTCTTTTTTTCCTCTATTCTTCCTGCAGCAGCAGCAGCAGCAAGAATATACAATTATATATCCAGCTACAGCAGCGCTTTCTTGTTAGCGGCGGTGTCGTCGATGGGTATACTTTTTCTTCTTTTTCTTTTTGTGCATGCATAATAATAAATTATTTTATCTTTTATTATTTAATTAAAAGGAAATATTTAATTTATTTCTTCTTTTATTCTTATTTATCTCCTGTCTCATCTTCTTGTTTCCTCTCGATACTTCGAAGGCGCTGCCGTCGCGCCTGTGCATAAAAAGAGGAAAAAACAAAACAAATAAACATTTTTATTTATCCTCTTTTTATTTATTTTATTTATATATATTTATTTAAAATAACTTCTTTAAAAAATAAATAAATCCATGAAAAACAGCAGATCTTCTCTTGTGCCTTGCGGTGTATAGGCAGCTATACATTTTGCGGTGTATAGGCAGCTACAATATCTGAGGTGTATAGGCAGCTCTTTATGGTGTATATAAATAAAAAATAGGTTATAAATACATATTTATATATAGTTTTTCCTCTTTTTCCCTTATAAAATGTATAATTATCCTTATGGGCAATTTCCTCCTCCTTACGAGGCTCGAGGGGAGGCATGGGAAGGAGGGTACTATAATACACCCCAGCAGCCGCCGCTGCCGCCGCAGCACCCGGATATATACTATTACTACTATCCGCAGAATCAGCAGCAGCAGCAGCAGCAAGGAAGAAGAAATAAGCTGCAGGTAGCAGCAGAAGCCCTTGGTTGGTGTTTTTCTTTTCTTCTTTGTGTTGTTTGCTCTGCTGTAGGGGGAAGTCTTTATTGCTGCAGGGCTGTTACTAATACCCTTGATGAATTTATACAAGAAATACAAACAGAGCCTGACGGCAGCAGCAGCGGCGTCGGCAACAGCAGCAGCGGCACAAGCAGCAGCAGCAGCAGCAGCAGCAGTAGCAGCAGCGCCGCAAAGAACGAAGACACCGACGAAGGCAAACAATAATTACCACCTACACTTACAGCAACAGCAACAGCAGCAACAGCAGCAGCAAAGCTCGTGTTTGCTGCACTATTGGCCCAGAGGGAATGATGGCTCTGCATGCATCGAATAGAGCAGCAGCCTCTGCAGCAGCAGCAGCAGCAACAGCAGCAGCTGCAGCAGCAGCTTGAGAATATTGTCAATGATATATGCAGATAACAGCATATGTCTACCTCATATACACTGATGTTGCTGCTGCAGCAACAGCAGCAGCAACAGCAGCAGCAGCAGCAGCAGCAACTGCAGCAGCTGCTGCTGCTGCAGCAGCTAGAGGGAGAGATGTTAGCGCTTAGCGAATATTTGAAGACTGCAGCATACAAACAAATCTCCTTGCCAGCAGCAACAGCAGCAGCAGCAGCTGCTGCTGCTGCTGCATCTACGGTTGCTGCAGCAGCAGCAGCAGCAGCAGCGTTTGTCATTTTTTACGTTATCTTTTTCTGCACAGCAACTCATAGATTTAATTTAATATAATAAAAACAGCCTCTAAACCCTAAACCCTAGACACTAAACCCTAAACCCTAGACACTAAACCCTAAACCCTAAACCCTAGACACTAAACCCTAAACCCTAAACCATAAACGCAAATTATAAACCCTAATAATTTATTAATAATAAACCCTTTTTATAAATCATCTTAGTATTAAACAAACAAACAAAAGGAAAAACCCCAAGACGTCAAACCAGCAGCAGCAGCAGCAGCAGCTGTTGCTGCTGCTGCTGCTGCTGCCTCGACTGTACAAAAGATGCTGGAGCAGCAGTTGCTGCAGCAGCCGCAGCAGCTGCAGCAGCTGCTGCAGCAAGAACGATATACTCGCAGCAACGCAGGAGAATACATACTTACACAAATTAAATTCTGCTGCTCCTGCAGCTGCTGATGTTGCCGCTGCAGGTGCAGCAGCTGCCTGTTGTACTGCTGCTCCTACTTTCCTTGCTGCTGCCTGTGGCACCTTTGTTGCTCGTGCTGCTGCAGTTGTTGCTGCTGCTGCTGCAGTTGTTGCTGCTGCTGCTGCAGTTGTTGCTGCTGCTGCTGCAGTTGCTGCTGCTGCTGCTGCAGTTGCTGCTGCTGCTGCTGCAGTTGCTGCTGCTGCTGCTGCTGCTGCTGCTATAGCAGTATATGGAATGATGTGGCTATACACTCCAATTTTTTAGCAGCAAATTAGGGTTTAGGGTTTAGGAAAGGAACAAAAAAGAGAGATGCAGCAAACTGTATTTGCTCCTGCTGTTGCTGCTGCTTCTTGCGGTTGTGCTGCAGCAGGAGCAGCTCGTGTTGCTGTTGCTGCTGTTGCATGCGTTACGCTGTGTGTTTACGCTGTGGCAGCACAAAAGTCTGTTGCTGCTTCCTGGCATCATGCTGCTGCTGTTTTTGCTGCTGCTTCTGCTGCTGCTGCTGTTCGTGCAGCAGCAGCAGCAGCAGCAGCAATCAGATAATCCCCATCAATATCTGCAGCAGCATCTATCCTTTGTATATGTTGCTGTTGCTGCTGCACTTGCTACTCCTCCTCTTCCTCCTCTTCTTCTTCCTCCTCCTCCTCCTCCACTTCCTCCTCCTCCTCCTCTTCCTCCTGCTGCACTTCCTCCTGCTGCACTTCCTCCTGCTGCACTTGCTGCTGCTGCTGCTGCTGCTGCTGCTGCTGCTGCTGCAGTTTAAGTAGCCTTAGATGCATAGAATGGCCAACTTTTAGTAAAGATAGTAAGATTAGGTAAGAATACAAAAAGAGGAAAAGAGAATTTAATTAATTGTGATGGTTTAGGTAAGAAATATAAATCATTATTATTTATACTTGTGGTGTACATACACCCCAATAATCCTTGAGATTGATTCATATATTCACCAGATAATGTTTCTATACTACTTAATAAAGGAGGGGATATAATATTACTGCTGCAGCAATTGCTGCAATTGCTGCAATTGCTGCTGCTGCTGATTGAGGGAGATAGACCGCCTATAGGGATCCGTAAACCCTCAGGGGAATAACTTGATGGCATTGGCTGACAGTATAAACGCTCACGGTAACCGAAACCCATCTTATTAGGGTTTAGGGTTTACGAGGGTTTATGAGGGTTTTGGAGGGTTTTGGAGGGTTTACGAGGGTTTAGGGTTTACGGGGTTGGAGATAAGAGGAGGGAGCTGAAGATGTCTGCTGATACTAGGCAACACACACAGTAAATGTATCCCTCATGCTGCTGCTGCTGCTGCTGCTGCTCTTTTTTTTTGTTGTTGCTGCTGTTGCTGCTGCTGCTATTGCTGTCGCTGCTAGCGCTGCTGCTGCTATTGCAGCAGCAGCAGCCATGCCGAGCTGCATGCAGCCCCGTATAGAAGAAAGAAAGAAAAGAAGAAGATGTTAAATAAAATTATAAAACACTTTTATTTTTAATTTAAATAGGGATAACAACGCCAAACCCTAAACCCTAAACCCTAAACCCTCTGTAGAGCAGGCACCTCACGTGTCGGCGGAGCATCGTGAGGGTTTAGGGTTTACAGCTAGAGTAGCTAGGGTTTAGGGTTCTAGGGTTTAGGGTGTTGGGTTTATTATATTGACAATGCCCAGTTTGTCCGTCAATCGCGTATAGCCAAAGAAGAAAGAATGTGGGTCGATGAAGAGAAGCAGCAGCAGCAGCAGCAGCACCGCAGCAGCAGCAGCAGCAATAACAGCAAAGTTGTGCTGCCTGGAGAGCCGCTGCATCTAGGGGAGGGTTTCCTCCTAGGGTTAAACACTTATGTAGAAAATGGAGTGGCGAGGTCCTCCGTCTGCGGCGTCGTACAGACCGTAAACCCTAAACCCTAAACCCTAAACACTAAACCCTAGAGAGGTCCTGAACCCTCAACGTGTACTAAAAGACGATCATTTTATCTCCTTCTACAAACCCTAATTTACAAACCCTTGCTGCCTTGCTGTCAAACAGGAATGATAGGCTCCTCGCCATCTAGGGTTTAGGGTTTAGGTTTTAGGGTTTAGGGTTTAGGGTTTGCGTGCAGGTAAATCGTCTAGTGTACGTCCGGGCATTAAAAAGCCGCTATGAGGCGAACGTCGGAGATGTGGTGGTTGGCAGAGTTACAGATATAGCCAATGGCAAGGTAAACCCTAAACCCTAACTAAACCCTAATCCATAAACCGTAAACCCTAATTGTTGAGGGTTTTGCTCTAGGGTTTTGTTGTCCATCTTCTCTGAGATAAATCTGCCTTCGTTATTTTCTATCCATGTTTTGTGGTTTAGGGTTTGTTACTTGAAACTTGTGTTTTAGGGTTTAGGGTTTAGGGTTTAGGGTTTAGGGTTTAGGGTTTAGGGTTTAGGGTTTGTGTATGCAGGTTATTTGTGGGTGAGTGTTCCTTCCCGTACCTCTTCTGGATCGGAAGGAGATGCTGCTGTTGCTGCTGCTGCAGTGCAGCAGCAGCAGCAGCAGCAGCAGGAAGAAAAAGTCCCATTACATTTACGTCATCAATTAGCCATGGCAAGAAATATAATTCTTTGTTTAGCGCGTAGAGGTCTAAAATTAAGTGTTAATAGAATAAATTGTTGCATGCAATTAGCAGCAAAGTTGCTGCTCAAGCCCCAAATGCTGCTGCAGCAGCAGCATGCAGATCTACTTATTAAAAAATTAGCAGAAGCAGATGCTGCACTACTCAACCCTTAACTCTAAACCCTAAACCCTAAACCCTAGCGAAAAAAGAAAAACGGCGTAGTGACGCTGTGGGAGTCTTTACGACATATTAGGGTTTAGGGTTTAGCGTTTAGGGTTTAGCTCGGTTAGGGTTTACGGGTGTTTTCTTTTGACTCTTTTTTATTTATTTTATTTATTTATTTATTTAGGGTTTATATTTTAGGGTTTAGGGTTGCTGTTTATTTAGCATATTGGCTATTTCCTTTCCTTCTTTTTATACTTATTTACTTATTTATTTTATACTTATTTACTTATTTATTTATACTTTTATTTGTTTTCTTTTATACTTTTGCGTTTTCTTCTTCTATTATTACACAACCCCGTGATGAGGGTTTAGGGTTTAGGGTTTAGGGTTTTGCTTATATTTAGACTTATTTTCTCATATTAACCCCCTAAAGAAGAAAAAGAAACACCATTTACTTTTCTTTATTATTAATTAATTTTTTTTCTTTATTTATTTTCTACAGAATCCCAAACCCTAAACCCTAAACCCTAAACCCTTAGGCTGCAGAATAGCCGCTTTTGCATATAAGGCACATTCCTTCCTTTTGCCTTTATCCTTCGTACACCTAAAAGAAGCAAATAATTTATATTTTTATTTTTATTTTATTTTCTTTTATTTAAATAAATTAAAAGAATAAATTATTAATTTGTTTCTTGTTTCTTGCAACATATCGAGCCTTGTAGTCTGTGGCGGTCGGTACCGACACACAGACACAGGGGGCCCCACGGCTAAACCCTAAACCCTAAACCCTAGAGCATAAGCCATAAACCCTAAACCCTAGATTATCATAGTATCTCTAAACACCAATTTAGGCTTAAAGAGGCCTAAAGTTCAATACTTATTACCTAGGGTTCAGCGGAACTCGTATCTAGGGTTTACGGTCCAGGGTTTAGGGTCTAGGGCCTAGCATTCAGCATTAAGGGTTTAGGGCTTAGGGTTTAGGGTTTAGGGCTAAAGAGTGACATGAAGTATCAATGAGAATGAAAGAGAGGCAGAGTATCAAGAGGCTTCTTTGGCCCCGGGCTACAAACCCTAAACCCTTCTCGCTAAACCCTAAACCCTAAACCCTAAACCATAATCCTCGAGCCAGGAGGGAATGCATTCCTTCGAGGGATATGACGACTTCAGCAATGGCTTCTCTACAACAGCAGCAGCAGCGTCTGCTGCTGCTGTTGTTGTTGCTGCTGCTGCTGCTAGGATTAGGAGAAGCATATAGGCTGTGCGCCTTGCAGCATCGTCACCTGCAACCCCCATTTTGCAGCAACAGCAGCAGCATCAGCAGGAGGAGTAGCAGCAGCATAAGCAGCAGCAGCAGGAGGGGGAGAAGGAGGACAATCAGCAGCATAGTCAGCAGCAGCAACAGCAGCAACAGCAACAGGCTGTTAGGCGACTTCCAGCTCCCCGAGCTGGAGCAGCAGGAGGAGCAGCAGGAAGAAGAGGAAGAAGAGGAGGAGGAGCAGCAGCAGGAAGAGGAGGAAGAAGAGGAGGAGGAAGAGTATGAGGAAGAGGGGGAAGAAGAGGAGGAGGACGAGGAAGAGGAAGAGGAAGAGGAAGAGGAGGAAAAGGAAGAGGAGGAGGAAGAGTATGAGGAAGAGGAGGAAGAAGAGGAGGAGGAAGAGGAGGAGGAGGAGGAGGAGCAGCAGGGACGCCGGCAGCAGAAGTCTTTCCGGCAGCAGCTAAGAGAAGCTTTTGCTGCTCCCTCTCTTGTATCTCATCCTCTTCTTCCTCGTAGTTTTATGCAGCGGCAGCAGCAGCAGCAGCAGCAGCAGCAGCGGATGCTGCAGCAGCTGCTACAGAAGCAGCAGGAGGAGGAGCAGCAGGAGCAGCAGAGGAAGCAGCAGCGGCAGCAGCAGCGGCAGCAGCGGCTGCAGCAAGTGTCCCGTAAGCTGCTGCCACAGATGCTGCTGCTAGAGAGGGTCATAGCAGCAGCAAGTCCTACCTCCCTGCTGCGGCTGCTGCAGCAGCAGCACAAGAATCTTAATGCTGATTCTGCTGCTACTGCTGTTATTAAGTTCGCTAAGCTGCTGCAGCAACAGCAGCAGACAACCAACGAATACAGCAGCAGCAGCAGCAACAACAACAGAAGCAGCAGAAGCAGGGGCATGTCCACAGAGAGTTTGTTGCAGCAACCTATGTGAGCATCAGATGATTCAGCTTCCTCCTTCTCTTATCTTGCTGCAGCCCCATGCTGCTGCTGCTGCTGCTACCACTGCTGCTGCTGCTGCTGCTGTTTTTGCAGCTGTCGCTCCTCGCGTGGATCCTGCTGGTGCTGCTGATGTCCTTCCTGCTGCTGTTTCTGCTGCTGGTGCTGCTGCTGCTATTTCCGCTGCTGCTGCTAATGTTATTAGTCCTTCTGCTGCTGCTGCTGTTGCTGCTGCAGGTTTCACCGTTTGCTGCTGCTGTTGCAGCTGCAGCTATCTCTAGGCAGCAACTTGCGGCTATGTAACTTAGCTTGTCTTCCTTGGGCATTCGCTAGGCTGCACATCAGCAGCAGCAGCAAACATGCTGCTATTGCTGCTGATATTCTACGGTAAACCCTAAACCCTAAACCCTGAACCCTACACACGATGAATACACACAGTTGGAAGGAAATCGACTTCGTTTGAGCTTCAGGTTTTAGGGTTTAGGGTTTGGGGCTTCAGGGTTTGGGGTTTAGGGTTTAGGGTTTAGGGTTTGTATATGTTTCCTGTCTTCAGCCACGTCGAGACGCGTCTCCTTCAGCCGCCGCAGCAGCAGCAGCGTCAGGGGCAGCATCATCACGAACAGCAGCAACAGGAGCAGCAGGAGGAGCAGCAGCTGCTGCAGCAGCTACGCTGCAGCGGATTAAGTTTGCTGCTGTATGGTTTCTCTAAGTCACGAGGCTCTGACGATCTTTGGTCTTCTCTTGTTGCTGTTATAAAAAAGAAAATACATCTATTTAATCCTCATGTAAACCCTAAACCCTAATAACCCTAGTAACCCTAAACCCTAATTACCCTAAACCCTAGGAATGGTGCATCACATTGCAGCAGAAAAGCGCGAGAAAATGAGGGTTTATGGTTATAGTGGAGGTCCTATTCCCGCTGCTGCTCTAAACCCTAAACCCTAAACCCTAATCTGATGGTTTTGCAGGAAGTGGCGAGTTTGCTTTATTCCTTCGCACGTGCTAAAGACCCAAGAGCCTTTGCTGCAGCAGCAGCAACACCAGCAGCAGCAGCAGCAACAACAGAAACAGCAGCAGCAGGGGGAACTGAGCCAGAACCAGTTGCAGCAGATGCAGCAGCTGCAGCAGCAACCGCAGCAGCAGCAGCAGCAGATCCAACAGCTGCAGAAGAACCACCAGCGGCAGATACAGCAGGCACTGAATATGCAGCAACAGCAGCAGATGCAGCAGCAGCAGCAGCAGCAGCAAAAGCTGCAGCAGCTGCTGAAGACGTAGAAGGAGATTTGTCAGGATCCCACGAAGCTGATAAAGCAGCAGCAGCAGCAGCAGCAGATTGTAAAGCAACAGCAGATGATGATGATGATGAAGCAGCAGCAGATGCAGCAGCAGCAGCAGCAGCAAGCAACGATAGGGAGTCATTGCTGTCTTTGTTAGCTAAGAAAGCTGTTGCTCTCTCTGATACAATGAAGGGGCGCAGCATCAGCACAGCAGCACTTGCATTAACGGATATAGTCACCAAAGGGAGAAGCAGCAGCAGCAGCAGCAGCAGCGACAGCAGCAGCATCAGCAGCATTACTGCCAGCAAGTCTGCGTTTTTGGTTGGAGCAGCACCGCAGATAATCGCAAAGGCACATACCTTTGGGCCACAGGTACGCGCATGCAGCAGCAGCAACAGCAGTAGCAGCAGCAGCAGCAGCAGCAGGACTGGAGGGAACTAAACGAGCAGCAGCAACGGGAGCACGTTAACCTGCTGCCCCTCATTTTGTTGTTTGCTTTGCTGCTGCTGCTGTTGTGTGTTTGCTGCAGACATTGATTCTGTTGCTGTATTCGTATTCAATAGAATTCCAGCAGCAGCTGCAGCAGCTGCAGCAGCAGCACCAACAGTTGCTGCAGCTGCACAAGAATCCTCAACTGCAGCAGCAGCTATTGAATAATCAGCAGCAGCTACAGCAGCAGCAGCAGCTATTAGCAACAACGATAGATAGTCTTGCTGCTGCGCTGCAGAAGCAGCAGCAGCACCTGCAGCAAGAGGGTTTATGCATAGGGTGTTTAGTATTAAGTCGCGCTAAATGGAGAGATAAACACCAATTATTCAAAACCCTAGAAACACAAGTACTCTAAACCCTAAACCCTAAACCCTAATTGGTTTGAAGAGGGCAGATAGACAATGTTCCTGTGGGGGTTTCTGCGTATTGGTATTGGGCTTTAGGTGTTATTGTCTGAGGGTTTAGGGTTTAGGGTTTAATTGGGGTTCAAGATTTAGGGTTTAGGGTTTAGGGTTTAGGGTTTGGGTGTTGCTGCAGTTATTGAGTCTCCCGAACTTCCGCTCTTTCTCGCTGCAGCAGCTCGTACTCCTCATGTGGAGTGTGGCTAGAGTGCAGCAGCAGCAGCAGCAACAACAGCAGCAGGAACAACAGCAACCGCTGCTGCAGCAGTTGCAGCAACAACAGCAGCAGGAGAAGGAGGAGAAGCAATGCGGGGAGTTGCTGCGGCGGCTCACTAAAGAACTTACCGCAAGGTAGGTGTAAACCCTAAACCCTTATTTAGGGTTTGGGGTTTAGGGTTTAGGGTGTTAGTATTATAATAAAAAATAAAATAAAATTCTTTAATAAATAAATAAAAGACGAATGCCTCTTTGCTGCAGCAGAGTAAACACAAACCCTAAACCCTAAACCCTAGGACGATGCCACTCTGCTGCTGCAGACTAGCGACAAACCCTAAACCCTAAACCCCAAAAATATGCCCTTTTGCTGCTGCAGATTAAAGACAGAAAGGTTGGGGTGTCTAGACATCGCCATGGCTGTTGAGGCAGCAGCAGCAGCAGGCGATTGTGCAAGGGAAGCTTTATACGGTGAGGGTTTAGGGTTTAGGGTTTAGGATTTACGGTTTGGGGTTTAGTAGAAGTTACCGCATCTATGGTTTAGGGTTTAGGGTTTAGGGTTTCCGTTTTGCTCAGCGCTTGGGAGGTTGAACGGTTAATTGCCGTAGTATCAGGCTGTCCCGCTGCACCAAGGGTTTCGGATTTAGGGTTTAGGGTTTAGGGTTTAGGGTTTAGGCTTTATTCACAGGATTGGCGAATCGGGCACAATCGCTGGCAGCAGCAGAAGAATTTACAACAAAAGAACTTCTTTGGGTTGCTGCTGGTTTTGCTGCTGCTGACTTTGCTGCTGCTGCACCCTTTTTTGCTGCTGCAGCGCAGTGTCTTGTAAAGAGGTAAGGCTGCTGTTGCTGCTGCTGCTCGTGCTGCTGTTGCTGTTGCTGTTACTGCTGCTGTTGCTGCTGCTGCAGAAGTTGTTATTGCTGTTGTTATGGATGTTATTGCTGGTCCCCGCCTACGCCACCGCTCTGCTGCTGCTTCATCCCAACTCTTGCTGCTGCTGCTGCTACTGCTGCTGCTGCTGCTGCTGCAGGTGGGAGGGGGCCCCCTCTTTCGCAGCAGCAGCGCCTTTTCTGATTGCTGCCACGAAAGTATCGAGCTGCCAAGACACTGCAACTCAGCTGCTGCTGCAGCATGCTGCTGCTGCTGTAAAAGCCTGGCCAACAACCCCTCAACAAAGCGAGCAGCAGCAGCAAATGCAAGAGCAGCAGCAACAGCAGCAGCAGCAGCAAATGCACCAGCGGAACGGCAGATGCCCTAAGGATCCAGTTTATTCTACTGACGAATTGGGGCTGCATGCGTTTCGGGTGTATCTGCAGCTTGTAATGGCACTTGTACGAACTCTTTGAGGATTTCCGTTTGCTGCTGTTGCTGCTGCTGTTGCTGTTGCTGTTGGTTAATCCCCCTATTCTGCTGCTGATGCTATTCTACTGATGCTGTTGCTACTCCTTTATATATGTTCATTTAGGCTGCTGCTGCTTTGTTGCAGCAGCTCCACCTAATGCTGCTTCTGCTTTGTTGCAGTTGCTGCGGCTGCTGCTTCTGCTGCAGTTGCTGCTGCTTCCTGTTGCACTGTTTGCATGCAGGGGAGAAGTAACAGGCAGGAAAGTGTTAAGACAGAAGATTTCCTTAAAACCCTCGAAGCAAATCTTGAGTACTGCAGCACGGCTGATTGGAACGAGGTACAGCAGCAGCGGCAGCAACAGCAACAGCAGCAGCAGCAGCAGTAGGAACAGGAACAGCAGCGGAATTAGCATTTATTAGGGGGAACAGCAAACTGCAGTCCTGTCAGTATCTTGGATCCAAGCAAGGTTTCTCTTGCTGCTGCAGCTCGTGCTGCTGAAAATTCTGCTGCTGCTCATGTTGCTGCTGCTGTGTGTGTGTGTGCTGCATGCAGCTGCACCAACTAGCGGATCTCTATGGCATTCAGCATCGCCCTGAATGGGCATCAGTAACTGCTGCTGCAGCAGGCCGCATCCACCGCCAGATGTTGCAGCAGCAGCAGCATCTGCCGCAGCAGCAGCAGCAGCAGCAGCAGCAATGGAAGAAGATAAACAGTGCATCAGAGTTCGAGATAGACGAAGATGAATTTCTTGCAAGTTTGCGCATGCAGTTGGTAAGTTGGTGCATGCAGTATATATTAATATAATTGTATTTAATAAATAAAATAAAAATATAATTAGTTAATTAATTATAAATAAATAAATAAATAAATAAAATAAGTAAACACCCTCTTATTTAGTTATTATTTTCTTACGCATTCCTTTTCTCGTCAGGGTCACCCATCGGGGGGCCCCTAGCAACATTACCAAGGGGGCCCCCTACCAACAATATCAAGGGGAGCCTCCTAGTACCACTACCAAGGGGGCCCCCCAAAGCATCGGGAGCCCACGAAGGGGACCAATGGAGGGCCCAATGTAGGGGCCCCACAGCGGAGGGCCCCCAAGGGTACAGTCAAGGATTTAACCGTATAGTACCCCTTAGGGGGGCTCCAACGGGGGCCCCCAGAGGGGCCCCCAAGGAGGCAGCACTCCAAGTGGGGCCTCCAAGGGCGCATTACTGATATAATGAGTGTGAAAGGGCAGACACTGCAACTGCTGCTGCTGCTGCTGCTGCAGCATCTGCTGCTGCTGCTGCAGCATCTGCTGCTGCTGTGCTGCAGGGGATTGGAGCCGAATTTCTTTTTTTTTATTCCTTACCCCACACCTCCCAGGTAATGAGGGCGTGCCTAGCTGTGGCCAGCTATGGCTAGCTGTGGATGGCTGTGGCCCCTTTCTTGCTGCGTGCAGGAAGAGTGGGGCTTTTTTCCTATTTAGTGACAATAATAACTTCGTAAATATGTTTTAATTTGATTTCCTGCAGCCGAAGCAGCAGCAGCAAACTGCTACTGCTGCCGCAGGTAACGCTGTCTTATCCTCTTTTAATATATAATGTTGCGCATAACGAACAAACAAGATAACTTTCTTTCAATTCATTTAGGAGTCAGCAGCAGCTGCATGCCTGCCTGCATGCATGCGTGCATACAGGGGTTATAGTCAATGTTTGTTTCCCTTCTTGCTGCTTCTTTTCCTACAGTGTTCGTTCCTTCTGTATGCATGCATGCATCCATCCATGCAGCTCTTGCTGCAGTGCACCAATGGCCTCCCCTAATGAAGAGCAGCAACAGAACGAAACAAAGGGGTGGTTAAACATCTCTTAACACCCTTGAGGTGTAAGTACACCTCAATGTACTAGCGTGTTTAATGCGTGCACGCGCAGTTGCACAGATACCTTCGTGTCTGGTACTATGTAAGGAGGCCTTTTGTAGCAACTGAGTAAGGAAGTAGCATAAATAGAGGGTATTAACGGCTTTAATTATTATTATTATTATATTTAGTTTAATAAATAAAATAAAAAAGGAATTAAAAGAGACGCATATTACTTAAGCTGGCGAATTACCGCCCTGTAGCTCATCGCTCCTTTGCTTCCTCTGCGGAGCAATCGAGTGCCAATGGCACATAAATAGGCAATTTAATTGAAATAAAAGAAAACCTAAAATAAATCAATTAATGTTAACTAATTTATAGCAACAATTCAATTATAATAGAGCTGCAACGCGGCAAAATATTCTCCCTTCCTCCCCTTGATCATCTACCGACCGGACCAGCGGGCACCGCCGCATACAATAGCTGTGGATAAGAGGGGAAAATCGTTTGCTTTTATTCTCTTTTTGTTGTACCCTGAATAATAATTGTATTAGGTAATGTTATTTATAAATAAGAGCTTAAAGAAAAGGGAAATGGGGAAGAAAACAGCCCCTTGTTACCGCCGTGTTCTTTGAGCTCCTCCGGGCGCATGCAAAGACGATCGATGATTTTTCCTCATTACTTTCTCGCCTTATGACTCTGTTTCTTTTTGTATTTCTTTGTTTATTAAGTAATAACAATAAACAGCAATTTATTAAGTGCTGGTTGATCCTTTTATCTTCCTATTTACCCCCTTTTTGCCCTGTGGTAGCTGTTTGTGCCTTCTCTGTTGTTGCTAGTTAACGGAGAGGCAATGTTCTTCTTCTTCTAATTAAAATCACCGCTTTAGTTCTTTTTAATCCCTTTATTGAGTTAGTATATTAACTTAATTATTATTTTATTCTTCCTTTCTCCCTTGTTTGCCTTCTTTTCTTCTTTTTACCCCTAAAGATGCGCTGTATTGCCCTAGGAGGGCTGGCATTGCTGGGCTGCGGCCTGGTTAGTGTTCCCCTTGCTGCTGCAGCAGCAGCAGAAGAGAGCACCCTAGACACAGGGAAGCAGCAGGACCGTAATACTCTTTCTGCGGAGGCCCTAGACCCCAACAGTAACCCCTCTCCTCCCCCAGAGGGAACAGCAGCAGAAGAGACAGCAACAACTGCAGCAGGAGAGGAGACAGCAACAGCAAATAAAGGAGACACAGGAGAGGAGGAGGATGAGTATGCATATTACAGAAGTCCTGAGAGTACTGCAGCAGCAGCAGCAGCAATTGCAGCAGCAAGAGAGAAATCTGCTGCAGCACATGAAGAAGATAGAGAATTAATAACATCAATAAATAAATTAAATAAAGAAGAAATGAAAGAACTAGAAGAAGAGATACAAAAAGAATTGAGTTCTTTTGCTCAATTTTATCATACTACTACTACTACTAAACCACCGGGAATTGTTAAGGAGGTATAATTTATTTATTATTTAGTTATATATTTATTTCCTTACTTACTTCCTTATTTATTTATTTGTTTGTTTGTTTTAGTTTATGTTTTCTTTATTTGTTTATTTATTTTTATATAAAATATGTGTATGTATATGTATATGTATATGTATATGTATATGTATATGTATATGTATATGTATATGTATATGTATA
>NW_013563811.1:20100-27600 GCF_000499605.1 Eimeria maxima | reverse complement strand
CAGACACCGATGCAGGCAGCAACACCTGAGCAAACACGCAGCAGCAGCAGCAGCAGCAGCAGCAGGTGTTGTAGAAGCAGCAGCAGCAGCAGTGTCTCCTTCTTGTATCTCCCTCTTAGCCTAAACCCTAAACCCTAAACCCTAAACCCTAAAGTGTTTGTGGTGTACCTGGAAACATCCAATACGTTGGGTAATCCCTCCTGCCTCTTTTATAATAAAGGGGCCCCCCTTTGAGGCCTTGAGGGCCTCCTTATTAGTACCCAATCGTCGAGAAGAGGTAGGGGGGCCCCCAGGGGGGCCCCCCTCCCTATTTATTTCTTGCATCTTGCTTATATGTTTTAATGCAGCTAATAAGGTTGTCTTGCCATGATCAACATGACCTAACACTGTTACTACAGCAGGTCTTGGCTGTACTTCCTCTGGAGGAGGGGGGCCCCCCTTAGGGGCCCCCCTCTTAGGGGCCCCCCCAGCAGTACCCTGACGACGAGAGGGGCCCCATTTAGATGAGGAACGAACACCTACTCGGGGCCCCAAGGAAGCTGCCGTAGATGTACCCGCAATAGCAGGTTCTGCTGCTGTTTCCCTTTCTGCTGTTGCTGCTGTTGCTGCAGCTGTTTCTTCTGTTGCTGCTACTGTTGCTGCTGCTAAGGGGGTGTCTTGCCCTGTATGAGGTAAGGGGCCCTGTTGCTGGGGGCCCCCCATAGTGTCATCAAAGATACCCAAGGCCGCTAAATCTTCTGTAGGGGCCCCCTCATTAAAGAAGTCTTCCTCTACCTCTCTGTCTCTATCCCTTGCTACCCATCGGCTGGGGGCCCCCCCCTTCTTGCTGCTGCGGGGCCCCTTTGTACCCTTCGATGCAGACCGCTGTCTCCTTCTACTCCCTCCTAAACCCTCAAGAACACCAACCCCACCGTCTTCTCCTGTACCCTCAAAGGGGCCCCCATCCAGGGGCCCCCCACCTCTAAAAGGGTACTCCTCTTCACTAGGCCCCCCACCGTACCCATAATCGGCCTGTTGGGGCCCCCCAGAGGAAGGATCCTCAACCTCCCCCGTATCCCCCTCTGCGGAGGGGCCCCTGAGGGGGCCCCCTCGTGAAGGGGCCCCCGGGGGCCCCGGCTCTGCTGCTCCAGGTAGATAGAGGGCTAACTGCCATCTGTTGGATGTTTCTGCCGATGGTTCCTTAAGAAGCCTGACAGTGCAGGAGGCCCCTGCAGACAAGATCTGCAGCAGCAGCAGCAGCAACAGCAGCAGCAGCAGCAGCAGCACAATTGGATGGCGTAAACGGAGGGGCAAGGGAAGTCACAGGCAACTACAGCAGCAAACACCAACAACACAAACAAAATAATAATAATTACAATAATAAGAGCAGCAGCAACAGCAGCAGCAGCAGCAGCAGTGCAGCAAGAGAAGGACGTACTGTTGTAAGATCAAAGGATCGCAGCTCCCCTGCAGCGAGGGGCCCCCCATTGCGCCTAATACCCGATACATGCAGGAAGCCAATGGGCCCCTGGGGGGCCCCTGGGGCCCCTGTTGATCCCTGGGTGGTTTCGGGGGCCCCTGGGGGCCCCTGTTGAGGCAGCAGCTGCAGCATGGCATAGCGCGGCCAAACACGAATGCATGTACCCTGCACATAGAGGCCCGCCTTTAGCTGCGTGCATGCAGGAGGTACCATTGAGGGTCCCCCTTGGGGGGGGCCCTGCGGGGGGCCCCTGTAGGGGGCCCTGTTGAAGGACCTCTCGGGGCCCCCTTGAGACACATTGCGAAGACGCGGCTGGCTAACACGGTATGGGGGGCCCCCCCGCATACCTCGACCATCTGGGGAGGGCCCCCCTGCTGCTGCTGCTGGTGCTGCTGTTGCTGCCCCTGGAGCTCCCTCTGGTGCTGCTTGTTCTGCTGCCGGTGCTGCTGTGAACGAAGGCCCTCCACGGGTGTATTGGGTGTCTGCGTACCCTCGTGTACCCTGGGGCCCCCTCTTGTGTGAAGAAAAAAAAGGGGGGCCCCCTTGTTGATCAGCCTGTTCCCTATTAAAGTAGGGGGGCCCCTGTGAACTATGGGGGTTATGAGGGTTCATATTTCGTCTTCTTACTGGGGCCCCTGAGTGTCCTGAGGGTACTGGGGGCCCCTCTCCTCCCCCTCTATGTCGGGGGCCCCCGCTATAGGGACCCTTAATTGCCTCTCTTCTCCTCCCTTGAGGAAATTCATTAGAAAAATTCTCTCTATTCTGTTCTTTTCCTGTATACCCATTCATCATTGCCTTTAGGGCCCCCGAAGCCCCCCCGTCAGGGGCCCCAGAGGCTCCAAGGGGGCCCCTGGTCTTCCAAAGGGGCCCCCCTAGGAGGCCCCTTAGAGGGGCCCCCTCTCTGTACTTAGCAACACGGACATCCACTAAGATGCGGGGGCCTCCCTTAGAACAGAAAGAGGGAATCACGGGGGCCCCTACCCCTGTCTTATGCAGGAAGGAAAGAGTCTTGCCCCTGCAGCCGCACCTGGGGGCCCCCCTCGGGTATCCCCAAGGGGACCCACTAGAGGCCCCCGCTGAATAAAAGACAATACTTGGGGCCCCCAGGGCCAACCCCAAGATGCAGAGACAGAGAAAAAAGGCCTCAAGACACCTGGGGGCCCCCACCATCCTTATTAGGATCACGTGGGCTCAATGTTTGTTAAGGGGGGGCCCCATGGGGGCCCCTATGGGGGCCCCTAAGAAAGGCCCCTTTAAATAAATACTCCTCCGCCCCTCCGGAGGTGGCAGGGGCCCCTAGGGGGGATAACCAGTACTCAAGGATCTATCGGTCCTGCTGTGGCTAGGGGCCCCTGGGGGGCCCTTGATGCAGCAACAGCAGCAAAAAAGAAGAAAAACAGTATATATAAATGATTCAAATTATAAATGATATCCTTAAGACTCCTTCAGGCAGCAGGACAGGGTACACTGGTAGGCCTTAAGGTCAAGGGGGGGGCCCCCCTGGGGGCCCCCAGGGCCCCTACTAGCTGCTGCGGAACAACAACAGTCTATTAACGCGGATTAAATAGGTTAAATATTATTATTTATATTTAAATAATTAATATAAAAAATAAAGAGAAATTCCCCTTAGTCTAGACCCTCCTGACACCTATACACTAGCAGTCCTACGATCAGTTGGCGACGCAGGGGCCCCCCTTGGGGGCCCCCAACATCATATGTCGCATAGGGTCCTGGTGTGGTGTGTGTATCAGGGTTTATGGTTTAGGGTTTAGGGTTTAGGGTTAAGGGTTTTTGTTTGTTTTTTCTTAGCAATGAGTACTTATTTTTTTATGTGTTTATGTCCTGTCTTGGGGGGGCCCCCAGGCATTGTCCGTTGCCTCCTTGTGTAGTACCTTCTCTTGGAGGCCCTCCTTCCTTATTAAGGAGAGTCTTCTGTCTTTTCTTTAATTGTTTATAAAGAAAGGGGGCCCCTATAAGAGAAAAAAGGGTATTTTATCCTTATTTAGACCTCCGTATACCACCACTACTCACCGTAAACCCTAAACCCTAAACCCTAAACCCTAGGCGGCTGCGCCCCTCTTAATGGCGCACGGGACGGGAGGGAGGAACTGGAGTCGTCTTCTGGGCCCATTTGGTCCCCCCCTCCCTAGAGGGTACCATGGGGGCCCCCTGCTGCAGCAAAGGGGAATACATACGTCAGGATTGGGGGCCCTCGTCCCTGTACCCCGTAGGGGCCTCCTCTCTATATCAGGCCCTGATGCTGCTTCGTAAGACATTTGCTGCTGTACCCTTTGCCCTCTCCCTTCCCTTCTGCTGCAGCTGCTTGGGGCCCCCTAGGGGCCCCCTAGAGGACAACTCTAGGGTGCCTGCCCCTCGCGGGCCCTCCAAGGGCCCCCTAGGGATCCCCTGTAGAATAGGGTTAGATCCAAGGGGCCCCCTTCCCCTAAGGTATTGGCGTTGGGGGGCCCCCCTATTAGCACTGACAAGGGTTCAGTTTTTGTTTGTTACTGCAGTGTCTCCTTATTGTCTCTTTTTATTCATTTATTATTGTCTCCTTTTGCTGCTGCTGCTGCTGCTGCTGCTGTTGTTGTTGTCTCCTTTTGTCTCCTTTGCTGCAGTTTATTACAAAACTTAATAACACAAGACATACGTTGCTTTGCCCCTCTTGTGGGCCCCAAGGCAGCAGCAGCATTGGGGCCCCTGGGGCCCTTGGGGCCCCAGGGGGCCCCAGGGGGGTCTAGGGGCCCCTCGGGGCCCCTTACCCGCATGCAAGTGAACCCTAAAGAGCAGGAAGTCCCTAATAGTCAGATGACCTTCCCCTTGCCTCCTCGATCATTTCGTCTTTGCTGCAGCAGCAGCAGCAGCAGCAGCAGCAGCAGCAGCAGCAGCAGCAGCATACAGCAGCTGCGGCTATGGAGACGGCCAGCCTTAGCGACAGCATTTTTAAATGCTAAGGGGAGAGTACTTGCTGATGCCTTACTTATATGGAGGTCTGCTGCTGCTGCTGCTGCTGCTGCTGCTGCTGTTGCTGCTGTTGCTGCTGTTACTGCTGCTGGTGGTGCATCTGCTGATGCTGTTGTTGCTGCTTCTGATGGTAATGCTGCTGCTGCTGCAGCTGCTTCTTGTGCTGCTGCTGGTGTTGCTGCGTGTAATGCACCTGTTGCTATGTTTGCTGCTACTGCTGCTGCTGTGTTGCTGCTGCATTTGCTGCTGCTGCATTTGCTGCTGCTGCTGCTGTTAATTGTCTCCTTTTTTATTTGCTGCTGCAGGGAGACAAAGGAAGGGTCTCCTTCTTTTTTATTAGATGTTAATTCTTCCCTAATTAATCGTCTCCTTCTCTATCTACAGGTATCTCCTTTTTTTGTCTCCTTTTTTGTCTCCTTTTTTGTCTCCTTTTTTGTCTCCTCTTTTTGTCTCCTTTTTTGTCTCCTTTTTTGTCTCCTTTTTTGTCTCCTTTTTTGTCTCCTTTTTTGTCTCCTTTTTTTTCTCTTTTTTATCCTTTTCCTGTTACCCTTTTTGTCTACTCCCTTCCCTTGCTGCAGCAGCAGCAGCTGCTGCTGTTGCTGCTGTTGTTGCACCATTCTTGCTGCAGTTGCCGCTGCTGCTGCTGCTGCTGCTGCTGTGTGTCTGTTGTGTCTGCTGCAGCGTCACGCCGTAGCAGCAGATGTCTCCTTAGAGGAGGAGACACAACTGTCTCCTCTGCAGCTGCTGCCTTCTCCTTATGTGTCTCTGCTGCTGCAGCAGCAAGGAGTAGGTAGGGGCCCCCGCTCCCTGCTGCGTCAGCAGCAAGAGGGGCCCCTACATAGTCTATTCATGCAGACATATGATTTTGCTTGCTGCCCTAAGGAAGGGCAATTTATATTTCGTTATATAGAGGCAGCAAGTGCAACAGCAGCAGCAGATGCAGCAGCAGCAGCAGATGCATGCAGCAGCACGCATGCAATAAATGCAACAGATGCAGAAACAGATGCTGCAGCAGCAGCAGCAGCAGCAGAAGGGGAAGAAGCAGCAGGTAGATGGACAGAGGGACTCATTGCTGCTGATCCTCGTACCTGGAGGTTAGGGCATAGGGTGTACATACACCGTAACGTGTGGGGCCCCAAGGGGCCCACTGCAGCAGCAAGAGCAGCAAGAGCAGCAACAGCAGCAGCAGCAGGCCGTTCCTCCTCGCCGCCCCTCCCTGTGGATCCTGCTGCTGCTGCTGCTGCTGCTGCTTCTACTACTACAGGTCCAACAGCAGCAGCAGGCAAGCATGAGGAACAACAACAACAACAGCTACAGCAGCAGCAACAGCAGCAGCAGCAGCAGCAGCAGGAGGAAGAGGAGGAAGAAGAAGTATTAGGTATATATGATATATATAGACATTACTTAGGTATATGCGAAGGTATAAAGGAGATAGGTATAGGTATATATATACCTATAATAATAAACATGGATATATTATTATATATAATTAATAATTATATTTATAATAATAATAATAATAATAATAATAAATATATTAATAAAGGATGCTATATAGGACAAGAATTACTTACTAGATCTATACATCAATTATCTATTTATAAACGTTTATTTCTTATTATTAAGGGGGGCCCCCCATGGCCTAGGGGGGCCCCCGCTAGGGTACAGCAGCAACCCCAGTGGGCCCTACCTACTCTTGATTGTACCCTACCCTCAAGAGTTGTCTCTTGGTGGTTAGAGGCATTAACAGCAGCAGCAGCAACTGTCTCCTCTTATATACAACAGGGGGCCCCTATGGGGCCCCCTGGTACCCTCTCACAAGGGGGCCCCCATGGGGGCCCCCTTGGGGGCCCCCAAGGGGGCCTCACAGGGGTCAAAAAAAAGGGTACCAATAGTCAGAATATTGGCCCTGGATATATTATTTATAGACAAGAAGGAGAAGGAGAAGAAGAAGAAGAAGGAGAAGAAAAAGAAGAAGGAAAAGGAAAAGAAAAAGAAAAGAATAGATGGAGGGAGATAGGGTACATTATTAATTATAATAAGGAGACAGGTAATGGTATTTGTCTCCTAAGGAATAAACCTAAGGAGGGGCCCCTTAAGACACCACAAGTAAGTAAGAAAAAAAAAAGGAGACTATTTATTTATTTATCTATTTATTTACTTATCTATTTATTTAAATAAATAAATATATCCATAAATATATATATATAAATATTTATTTATTTATTTATTTATTTATTTATTTATTTATTTATTTATATTTATGTAAAAGGAGACAAGTTTATATTTATAATATAAAAGGAGACACTTTTTATTTCTTTTTCTTTTTCTTTTTTTTTTGTTCTTTTTTATTTATATTTATTTATTTTTTCTTTTTTTTTTTGTTGTCTCCTTTCTTAGGAAATAGCTAAATGCGCTGTTGCCCTTGCGGGGGCCCCTATAAGGGTAGGGCCCCCCAAGCCTAAGAATGAAGGAGGAGGCCCCCACAAGGGGGCCCCCCAGGGGCCCCCCTCTGACCTCACAGCCTCTGATGAGGTATTCATGATTATCCCTCCTCCTTATGTCCTTGATCTCCTCCTACAGGAGACACAAACCTCTAATAATACCTAAAGGGGCCCCTTAATGGGGGCCCCTTAATAGGGGCCCCTTAGGAGGGGCCCCTTTTGAGGGGCCCCAAGTAGGTAGCGTATCTTTGGATACCTTTTAAGGTTCCTAGAGGAGGGGCAGCAGCAGCAGCAGCCCCTCCTCTGCAGCAGCAGCAGCAGCTCCCGCAGGGGCTGCTGAGCTGCCACTAATGGGTCCCCTTAAAGGTTTGCAGGGGGCCCCTCTTAGGGGCCCCCTTGGGGCCCCCTTTAGGCAAGAGTGTTAGGAGAGGAGAGAGGGGGAGGAGAATTAAGTAGTAGTATATAAAGTGTCTCCTTTTATGAATAAAAAGGAGACACTATATAAGGAGACAAAATTATTATTATTATTATTTATTATTTATTTATTTATTTATTTATTTATTTATTTATTGTCTCCTTATGTATAAAAGATAAAGGAGACAAAAAAAAAAAACTTTTTTTTTTTTTTTTTTT
>NW_013563811.1:5000-20000 GCF_000499605.1 Eimeria maxima | reverse complement strand
AAAAAAAAAAAACTTTTTTTTTTTTTTTCTCTGTTTTTTTATATATAATAATAAATAATATAAATAATATAAATAATATATATTATATATATTATACATAATTATATATATTATATATATAATGTATAATATAATATATATATAATATATATAAATAAACATAAAAGGGAGGGGAGAGGAATAAATAATAAAATAAATAAATAATTTCTTATAAAATGTATTTTGTCCTCCTTATAAGAAGGGGGGAGGGAGAAGGAAGAAATAAATAAATAAATAAATAAATAAATAAATTTATATAAATAAATAATAAATAATATAAATTAAATTAAATAATATTATTATAATAATAAAAAAATAAAAAAAAATGAACATTAATTGCCTACAAAGCAACAAAAAGAAGGAAAAGGGGAAAAGAGGGGGGGGGCCCCCAGCTGCATATACACCGCAGAAAGGGTACTGGTAACGATTGAGGGGGCCCCCTTCCTCCCTTGCCTATTTTTCCCTGTTATTCTTAATAAAAAAAACTAATTATTTATTTATTATTTTATTATTTATTTATTAATTAAATATTTCAGTGAGAAGAAGGCAGGCAAGGTAGGAGGGGCCCCCTGCTATTTCTGCTGCTGCTGCTGCTGCCGTTACTGCGGCTGCTGCTGCTGCTCCTTTTGTTGCAAGAGCTCCTCTATATTCTATCACAGCAGCAGCAGCAGCAACAACAACAGTAGCAGCAGCAGCAGCAACAGCAGCAACAGCAGCAGCAGATGCAACGACAGCCCATTGCCATTCGTGCTAGGTCTATGTGCACATAGTTCGGCAGCAGCAGCAGCAGCCGCTGCTGCTGCTGCTGCTGCTGTTGCAGCTTCTGCTTAATACACAACTAGCACCGGCAACAGCAGTAGTTGTATTAGAGTTGGGCTCCGTTCTCTGTAGCAGCAACAGCAGCACTGCTGCAACACCAGCAGCAGCAGCAGCAACAGCAGAAGCAGCAGCAGCAACAGGAGCAGGTTCTAGCATTCTACGTGATTGTTATAGAAGACAGGGCAGCAGATTTGCTGCTGCTGCTGCCTATACACCGCAGCAACAATGAAGCAGCAGAAGAAGGGTCCCCTCTTCCCTGAGTATGTAGAGGATGAGGGTCTGCAGCAGCAGCTGCAGCAGCTGCAGCAGCAGCAGCAGCAGCAGCTACTGCAACAAGGCAGCAAGCCTGATCTATCAGGTCTATCTTGTGCTACTTCTTATAACCCTGAGGAGGTGCTGCAGCGGCTAGGCCTATCTATGGATTTGCTGCCTCAGCGTCAGTTGCTGCTGCAGCAGCAGCAGCAGCAGCAACAGCAGCAGAAGCCGCTGCTGCTGCAGCAGCTAGAAGCAGAAGCAGCAGCAAAAGAAGAAATTAAATTAAGAGAAGCAGCACTTGTTGCAGGAGAAATAGATCTAGAAAGAGATGAGAGGGAACACCGTCGCCAATACAAGCTGCAGCAGCAGCAGCAGCAGCAGCAGCAAGAGCAGCAGCAGCTAAGGGCAGCAGCAGCACACAAGGGGCACAGCCGCCGCCGTCACCGCCGCCGCCGCAGCAGCAGCAGCAAGAGCAGCAACAGCTCAGATGACAGTGTTATTATCGTAGACCCTCCCTCAGCGAGCAGCAGCAGCAGCAGCAGCAGTAGCAGCAGCAGTAGCAGCAGCAGCAGCATCACTACCAGCAGCAGCAGCAGCAGTTGGCCTTTTGCTGCTGCTGCTGCTGCTGCTGTGTCTCCTGAGGTTGTTAGGCAGCTAGAAGAAGGAGCGCAGCAGCAGCAAACAATATGGTCATTAAAACGCATGCAAACAGCAGCAACTGCTGCTGAGGGTTTGCTGCTGCACCCTAAGTATAGACACAGAAGAGGAAAAGGTATTAAGGGCATGCAGCAGCAGCAGCAGCAGCAAGCAGCAGCAACCAGCACCAGCAGCAGCAGCAGCAGCGCTGCAGCAGCCGAGTATGGTACTGCAACAGCATTTCCTATAGAGAGGAGGAGGTCAAGGAGGAAGGAGAGAGCAGCAGCAGCAGCAGCAGAATCTGCTGCTGCTATTGCTGCTGCAACAGGAGGGGGCCCTACACAACTGCAGCACAAATTTACTGTAGATATAGATGGACTAGGGAAGCCGCTGCTGTTCGATGCTGCTGCTGCTGCTGCAGGAGCAGCAGCAAACAGCAGCAGCAGCAGCAGCAGTAGTAGTAGTAGTAGCGAAGGGGAGGAGGACGGCGCAGCAGCAGCAGGAGGAGCAGCAACAGCAGGAAGAGAATCAAAAAGGGAGCTGCAGCAGCAAGAAGAGGAGCTGCTGCTGCTGCAGCAGCAAGATCAGCTGCTGCTGCTGTGCAGACAAAATCCTTATAATATAAAGGTATGGGTGCTGCTTGTTGCGCTGCAGCAGCAGCTGCTGCAGCAGCAGCAGCAGTTGCTGCTGTCCGAGGTTACAGCTGAGCAGGTGCTGCTGCGGCAGCAGGACGCTCTGGACTTAGCATGCGGTCATCATACAAATGCTGCTGCTGCTGCTGCTGCTGCAGCTGCTGCTGCTGCAGCAACAGATACAGCAGCAGCAGCAGCAGCAGCACCGCCATCTCTTGTTGTATTAAGACGGCTGCTGCTGCTGCAGCAAACAGGGTCTCCCTTAGCAGCACCATCATGGCGCAACACAGCAGCATTAGTAGGGAAGATTGCTGCTTCCCTTAATCCCAGCAGCAGCAGCAGCAGCAGCAGCAGCAGCAGCGACAGCAGCACGGAGACTGCAGTGACACTCGCGCGGTGTCTGTACAGCGCTGCTGCTGCTTCCCCACAATACTCAGAGAAATGCATGCGTTTGCTGCTAGGTGATTTGCTGCATGCAGCAGCAGAAACTATCACACCTCCAGCAGCAGCAGCAGCAGGAACAGCAGCAGCAGCAGCAGCAGCAACAGCAACAGCAGCAAACTATAAGACATGTATAACAATGCTGCATGAGGTCCTCTTTGGTCTTGTGCTGCCTATAGAAGTAAGAGGAGGTCGTGTTGCTGCTGCTGCTGCTGCAGCACAGGCTGTCGTACACTTGGCGCTGCTGCATGCAGAGCAGCAGCAGCAGCAGCAACAGCAGCAACAGCCGTCCCTCCTGGATAAGTTAAAGGTAGGTACTAGCTAACGACTGCTCCCTGTTTGTTAGACTGCTGCTGCCTTGTTTGCTGCTGCTGCTGCTGCTGCTGCTGCTGCCTCCTGCTGCTCCTGTGTAGCTGTTGCTCGTTTGGTTATTGTTGCATGCGCCTGCCTACTACTTGTTAGCTGCTGCAGCTGCAGCTGCAGCTGCAACTTCTTATTTGCTGCTGCTGCTGCTGCTGCGTCTTGTTATTGACTGCAGCAAATATGGATGGGGGAGAGCAGCAGCTGCTGCAGGCGAGCAGGGGAGATTGGCTTCCGCCCTCAGCAGCAGCAGCTGCAGCAGCAGCAGCAGCCGATAAGCAGCAAGCCTGCTACTGCAGTGTATACGCAGCTATGTGAAGCTGTTGAAGGCAGCATGATGACGCTGCAGCAGCAACAGCAGCAGCTGCTGCTGCAGTGCGATGTTGAGTGCGGAGCAATTGCTAGCCGTGACAGCAGCAGCAGCAGCAGCAGCAACAGCAGCAGCAGCAGAGGTTGTGATGATGGGTTTGCTGCCTATTGTGCTGCAGACTTTGCTGCTATGCATTTCTCTTGGCGCGCTGCTGCTGGAGGTCCTACTGCAGCAGCAGCAGCAGCAGCAACAGAAGCAGCAGAAGCAAATGCATCTGTACAAGCTGCTGCTGCTGGCAAGGCAGCAGCAGATGCAGCAATTGCAGCAGCAACGGATGCAGCAAAGGTAGGTGAAGCAGCAGCAGCAGCAAGTGCAGCAGCAGAAGTAGCAGCAGCAGATCCTTCGTTTGCTGCCTTGGAGGCGATGCGTCGTGCTGCTGCTGCTGCTGCAGCAGCAGCAGAAGCAGCAACAAAGACAGCTGTAGCAGCAAGGGATGCAGCAGCAGCAGCAGCAGCAGCAGACCTCAAGCTGCCGGCTCCTTATTGTGTCTCTAGTGACCGCATGCAGCGGCAGCAGCAATGGCAGCAGCTGCTGCCTATCTTGTCTGCTGTTGACTCTGTCTTATCTGCTGCTGCTGCTGCTGCTGCACCTTTCTGCTGCTGCAGCAGAACGAAGACACCAAGCAGCAGCAGCAGCAGGAGCAACAGCAACAGCAACAGTAAGATGAGTATGAGCAGCGCTTCTCCCGTTCCAACTGCAGCAGCACCAGCAGCAGCAGCAGGAGCAGCACCGCGTGCAACAGACACAGCAGCAGCAGCAGCAGCAGCAGCAGCAGCAGCAGGTCCTGCTTACGGATTAGTTATAGGAGTTCTTGATTCTTTATGTTCTCCTTCTCTGCATAGATTCCCCTCTAGTCATCCGCGCTTGCTGCGCGGAGACACAGCAGCAGCAGCAGCAGCAGCAGATGCAGCAAAGTTGAGGGCATTCGTTCTTCTACTGCAGCAGCAGCAGCAGCAACAGCAACAGCAACAGCAACAGCAACAGGAACAGCAGCAGGAAATGGAGGATGCTGTTCGTTCAGAAGCCATGGGTCTAGACAGCAGCAACAGCAACAGCAACAGCAGCAGCAGCAGCAACAGCAGCAGCAGCAGCAACAGCAGCAACAGCAGCAGCAGCAGCAACGGTGCAGTTCCTTTTTCTTTCTTTTGGCCTCTTCCTTCCTTGCTGCCTGCTGCTGATTCTCCGCTACTGCAGCAGCAGACACGTGCTGCTGCTCGTTGGCTGTTAACACAAAGACGTCTGCGGTGGGCAGTGTTGCGCTCCCAGCAGCAGCAGCAGCAACAGCAGCAGCAGCAGCAACAGCAGCAGCAGCAGCAACAGCAGCAGCAGCAGCAGGAGGAAACAGAGCTTCCTTTATCTGTACTCCTTGGAGATGCCTATACACCGCAAAGCTTAGCAGCAATAATTTGTTCACAGGTATATATATCTCCTTTGCCCTGCATGCGTCTATGCAGCAGCAGCAGCAACAGCAGCAGCAGCAACAGCAGCAGCAGCAGCAGCAGCAACAAATGGGTCTGCTGTGTCTGTATGTGTCTCCTTTTAGGCCCTTCTTGTCTTTCCTGATGATCGTTTGCTGCTCTACTGCGCTTTGTGTCTCTGCCCTTCCTCTAAGTAAGTCCCTTTGCTGCTGCTGCTGTTGCTGCTGTTGCTGCTGCTGCTGCTGCTGTTGCTGTTGCTGCTGCTGTTGCTGCTGATGCACTGGCTCGCTGCATGCTCCTTGCCTTTGCTGCTTGAGGTGCTTGGCCTGCAGCAGCAAGAAGTTAGTTATCAGTGCTGCTGCTGTTGCTGCAGATCTTTCCTTTGCTGCTGCTGCTGCTAATCTTTCCCTTGCTGCTGTTGCACCTTTTGCTGCTGCTGCACCTCTTGTTGCTGCTGCTGCTGCAGGATCTTCCGTCTGCTGCTGAAGAGGAACGAAGCAGAACCTGCCTTGTGGCTAACCTTTGCTTCTTCCCTCTTCCTCCAAGCAGCAGCAGCTGACAGCAGCAGCAGCAGCAGCAGCAGCAACGCAGGGACAAAAAAGAATCCCTCGCAGTTGCTGCTGCAGGGAAGGAAGGTGTTGCTGACTTGCTGCAGTGCTTTTGCTGCTCATGCGCCTCTTGCTGCTTCCTGGGCCTTCCTCGAGCTAACTACTGCTGCTGCTGCAGAGGCAGCTGCTGCAGATGCTGCTGCAGCAGCAGCAGCAGCAGCAGCAGATGGGCCCAGGGAGTACCAACAGGAGCAGCAGCAACTGGGTATTTTACCACCGCTGTTTTCCTTTGGTTGGTCATGGGCAGCCTGGATGGGCAGCATCAGCAGCGTGTCTCCTCAGCAGCAGCTGCTGCTGCAGCAAGAGGAACAGCAGCAGCAGCAGCAACAGCAGCAGCAGCGGGAAGCTTTACTGCCTTTTGAGGGATGGGGAGTTCCTGCTGCTGCAGTGCATGTAGCCATGTGCTCAGCTAATCGATCTTTTGCTTCTCTTAATCCCTCCTCTCCTGCTGTTCCTCAGCAGCAGCAGCAGCAGCAACAGCAACAGCAGCAGCAGCAAGATGCTGCTGCTGCTGCTGCTGCTGCTGGTTCTGGTGAATTAGATGAAGACACAGGTGCCTACCCTTTCCCTCGATCGCAGATAGCAGCTTGCTGCGCTGTGCTGCTGCAGCGATCAAGGATTGCTGCTGCTGCAGGTGCAGCAGCAGCAGCAGCAGCAAATGCTAGTGCCTTCCCGCTGCTGACGTCTTCTCCTTGGGCAAACTTCTTTCTTGCTTTGCTGCTGCATGCAGCATTGTCTCCAACAGTTGCTGCTATCTGGACCTTCTTTGAGCAGCACCGTGCTGCTGCTGCTGCTGCTGCTGCTAGTGCTGCAGCAGCAGCAGCTGGCGGAGACAAGTGCTGCGCCACCTGCTGCGGATGCACCTTGGACGGCAAGACTGCCGGCACCGCCGCAGCTTCAGGCAGCAACAGCAGCAACAGCAGCAGCAACAGCAGCAGCAGCAGCACAACTGCACTAGCCCGTTGGGGTTTGTGCAGCAGCAGCGAGGCAGCAAGATGCGAGGAATTGCTGCTGTCTTTTGTCTTGGTGTTGCTGCTGTCTGTAAGCGGTGGACCAGGAGGAGTCAATGCATCAGCAGCAGCAGCAGCAACAGCAGCAGCAGCAGCAGCAGCAACAGCAGCAGCAGCAGGCGAGGAAGGGGAGATACTGCTAAAGGCAGCAGATTTTATGTTGCGACGTTTTCCTTCTAATCCTTTCTTTCTTGCGGTGTATACGCAGGTACGTCAGCAACAGTTTGCTTGCTGCTGCTGTTGCCCTTGCTGCTGTTGCTGCTGCTGCTGGTGCTGCTGCTGTCGTTGCCGTTGTATTACATGTGTATTCGTCCCTACACAGGCTCCGCATGCATGCAGTTGCTGTTACTGTTGCTGCTGCTGCTGCTGCTGCTGCTGTGTGCTGCAGCTACTGCTGCGGCGGGGAGTTCGGGGGAAACGAGCTGTGCGTTCTCTATACAAGGAGTTGCTGCTAGGACCTGAGTATCCTGTTGTTGCTGCTGCTGCTGGGGCAGCAGGAGCAGCAGCAGAAGCAGCAGCAGCAGCAGCAGCAGCAGCAGCAAGAAAAAAGCCTCCTTGTTGGTGGCCATCTGCTGCAACATTAGAGGGCGCTTTCTTAGCTGAATGGCTAATTGCTGCTAAGGCAGCAAAACCTGTTACTCAATGGTACGTCAGCAGCAGCAGCAGCAGCAGCAGCAGCAGCAACAGTAGCAGCAGCAGCAGCAGTAGCAGCAGCAGTAGCAGCAGCAGTAGCAGCAGCAATAGCAGCAGCAGCAGCAACGCAAGACATGGCATAAGTAATCGTTTGTCTGTTTGTATTCGAGTTGAATCGTTGTTTTGCTTCTGCTGCTGCTGTTGCTGCTGTTGCTGCTGCTGCTGCTGCTGCTGCTGCTTCTGCTGTAGGCGACTAGAGAGACTTGCTCAGTGGGCAACTAGACACACAACTCTTCCTTTTACGTTGCTGCAGCGACTTCCTGCTGCTGCTGCTGCTGCTGCTGCTGCTGAAGGAATGCCTTGCGGTACAGCAGTGCTGCAACGGGAGCAGCAGCTATGGGTATATCTACAGGCGCTGCTGCTGCTGCTGCACTGCAGCAACAGCAGCAAAATTGCTGCTTGCCATGAGGCAGGCAGCCCTGCTGCTGCTGCTGCTGCTGCTGTTGCTGCGTCTATAGATGGTACACTCCTAGCGAATCTCTGTGAGGGATTGTGTGGGGCCCCACAGCAGCAGCAGCAGCAGGAGCAGGAGCAGCAGCAGCAGCAGCAGGAGAGACTGCAGCAGGAGACTAGCCTAATGCAAGAAAGACTTGTGCAGGCTGTTTGTGAGTCTCCTTTCTCTAAGAGGTGAGGATACACCCCAATATATTAATTGTCTCCTTTTTTGTCTCCTTTTTTGTCTCCTTTTTTGTCTCTTTTTTGTCCCCTTTTATGTTTGTTTCTTTCTTTTATTATTTATTTATTAATTTTTTTCTTAGGGTTTACATAATACGAGGGTTTAGGGTTTAGGGTTTAGGGTTTAGGGTTTGTGTGTGTGTTTGTGTGTATTAGGTTATGGTTGTTGCTGCTGCAGGTGCAGCAGATAAGAAGAAGACAAGAAGCAGGAGCAGCAGGAGGAGCAGCAGGAGGAGCAGCAGGAGGAGGAGCAGCAGCATTAACAGGAGGAGCAGCAGCAGCAGAAGATATTGTGCTGCTGCTTGCTGATGCACTGCAGCGGGGAATTTATTTTTTTGCTGATCCTCTTGCTGCTGCTGCATTCCCTTAACTCTTTTCTCTCCTTTTTTCTCTCTTTTTTTCTCTCCTTTCTTCTCTCCTTGTTATTGTCTCCTTTTTTGTCTCCTTTTTTCTCTCTTTTTTTCTCTCTTTTTTTCTCTCCTTTTTTCTCTCCTTTTTATTGTCTCCTTTTTTGTCTCCTTTTTTGTCTCCTTATTAACTGTCTCCTTTTTTATTAATTATTTATTTATTTATTTATTTATTTATTTATTTATTTATTTATTTATTTATTTGTCTCCTTTTTATTGATAATAAATTAAGTGTCTCTTTTTTGTCTATAATATAATACCTAATACTATCTCCTTTTTATGCATATATAGCTAGCTAGCTAGCTAGCTAACTAACTAGCTACATAGATAGCTAGCTAGCTGTCTAGCTAGCTAGCCAGTTAGCTAGCTAGCTGTCTAGCTAGCTAGCCAGTTAGCTAGCTAGCTATCTAGCTATCTAGCCAGTTAGCTAGCTAGCTATCTAGCTATCTAGCCAGTTAGCTAGCTAGCTGTCTAGCTAGCTAGCCAGTTAGCTAGCTAACTAGCTAGCTAGCTAGCTAACTAGCTACATAGTTAGGCATAATATACTGAACATAAAAGGGGCCATTGGGAGTCTTAGAGGGGGCCCCCAGCAGCACAAGGGGCCCCACCCCAGCGGCAGCAGCTGCAGCAGCAGCTGCAGCAAATGCAGCAGCAAATGCAGCAGCAGCAGCAGCAAATGCTGATGCTACTGCTGCTGTTGCTGCTGCTGCTATTATACAGGGGGAGCGCAGCAACAAAAACGTGTGGCAACATACACCCTAAAAGACTCGTATACTGGCTGCTCCTGCTGCTGCTGTTGCTGCTGCTGCTGTTGCTGCTGCTGCTGTTGCTGCTGCTGTTGCTGCTGCAGCAGTAGCAGGAAATTCTTGTTATTATAATAAAACACATAAAAAGTCTAAAGGGACAAAGACAAGAAAAACGCATGCATGCAATGACACAATCTGCTGCTGCTGCTGCTGCTGCTGCTGCTGCTGCTGCTGTTATGCAGCGAATTCCCTCAACTGCGGGGCTTTCGTCTCCTGTTTCTGCTCCTGCTGCTGTTGCTGTTGTTGCTGCTGCTGCTCCTGCTGCTGCTGCTGTTGCTGCTGCAGGTGTTTGCGGGGTGTTGGATGAAGGACAACAAAGAGGCTGTTGTTTGCTGCTGCAGTAGGAGAGTTGCATCTGCTGCTGCTGCTGCTGCCCCAATTACTCCCTCTCCTGCTGCTCTTGCTGCTGCTCTTGTTGCTGTTGCTGCTGCTGCTGCTGCTGCTGCTTGCTGCATCTAGGGAGCAGAGACGAGGGGAAGCAAGCAGCACAGGAGACGATCCCCTTGAGGGGAGAGACACCCAATTACCGTTGCTGCTCTCTCTTGATATACTACCTTCTGCTGCTGCTGCTGCAGTTGCTGCTGCTGCTGCAGCAGCAGAATCAGGTCCTGCTGCTGCTGCTGTTGCAGCTGCTCGTGCAATTCTTATAGGTGAGGGAGAATCCATGCCAAGGCCCGCGTCACGAAGGCCACGCCTGTTGCTGCTGCTGCTGCTGCTATTGCTGCTGCTGCTGCTGCTGCGGGTGCGGAAGCCAAGGACAGGGAGTCCTTGCTGCTCCTCGTCGCTGCCACTTGAGACATCCAGCAGCAGCTCTGCTGCTGCTGATGCTGTTGCTGCTGCTGATGCTGCTGCTGCTGCTGCTGCTAACGCTGTCTCTGCTGCCTGTTCTAATCTGATTAAGCTAGGAGAAGCGCGTTTGGCAGTGCTGCTGCTGCTGCTGCTGCTGCTGCTGTTGCTGCTGCTGCTGCCTATGAGATGGATGTCAGACTCTTCTTCGCTAAGACCCCAACTTATGTCGCTCTCGCTCCCTTGCTGCCCCTCTTCCTGCTGCTGCTGCTGTTGCTGCTGCTGCTGTCTCTGCTGCTGTTGCTGCTGCTGCTGCTGCTGTTTTTGCCATTGGCGCAACAGTCCTACACCAGCTGCTGCACCCATTGGTAATCCTGAATGGGACACCGCAGCAGCAACCGCTGCTGCGGGTGCAGCAGCAGCTGCTGCTACGTTTGCTGCTGCTGCTGCTGCTGCTTCTGCTGCTGACGATGTCTCCCCTGCGTCCCAATCCTCAACTTCCATACAATCTAAGGGCATCAGCTGACTGATCCCAACTGGCTGCTGCTGCTGCTGCTGCACTTGCTGCTGCTGCACTTGCTGCTGTTGCTGCTGCTGCTGCTGCTTCTGTGGGGTCTGTGGGGATGGCTTACTGCCTAGCTGCTGCTGCTGCTGTTGCTGCTGGCGTTGTGTCTCTCCCTTCCTTGCTGCCTCGCGAGCAGCTTGTTGTTGTTGTTGTTGCTGCTGCTGCTGCTGCTGTTGCTGCTTCAGCTTTAATTGCCGTTGTTGCTTCTGTTGTTGCTGTTGCTGTTGTTGCTGTTGTTGCTGCTGTTGTTGCTGCAGCAGCTGCTGCTGCTGCATCTCCTCTTCCTTCTGTAGTTTGCGGTAAAGAATGCCCTCCTGTCTAACCCTCACAACGAGCTGCTGCAGCTCAGCTGCTGCTGCTGCTGCTGCTGCATCAGAACCTGTTGCTGCTGCTGCTGCAGGTATGTCCTCCCCTGCAGCACCATCAACACTAGCTGCTGTTGCTGCTGTTGCTGTTGCTGCTGTTGCTGCATCTGTATCTGCTGTATCATCAATAGGATCAAAGAAAGCAGCAAGGAAGCAATCATAAGGAGGAATATTTCCTGCTGCTGCTGCTGCTGCTGCTGCTGCTAGTATAGGTCCTTGATCTATTTCTTCCTTAGTAAAAGAAATATATCCAGGTGTATCTACACCTCCTGTATTAAAGGATACACGACCTAAGGGAATCTTACGACCATATATTCTCCTGCTGCTGCTGCTGCTGCTGCTGCTGCTGGTGCTGCTGCTATTGCAGCAGCAGCTGCTGCAGCATGGAGGAAGGAGAGAGAGGAGGAGAAATACCCATGAGGTAATCAAAGAAAGAAAGGAATCTTTGTTGGCTAGGTAATAACATCTGTGTATGTATACCAACAGCAGCAGCAATTCTTGCTGCTGCTGCTGCTGCAGTGCAGCAGACACCGCACCATGATAAGAATGCTGCTGCTAGGCATATACTCCTACCTAATCCTTTATAGCACTGCAGCAGCAGCACGTGCTGCTTATCTCCTCTTATCCAGCAGCAGACACGCATGCATAATAATAAACAAAGACGTAAGGGAGGATAAGGAAGACCCCTAAACCCTGCATCTATTACGGTACCTGTACGGTACTCTCCTGCTGCTGCTGCCGCTGCTGCTGCTGCTGCTGCTGCAACTGCTGCTGCTGCAGCAGTTGGTTTGGGTTCCAATAGGATACTCTTCTCACCTACACAAAAGGTTTCAGAGACTTGCTGCAGATGCTGCTGCTGCAAACACAGCTGCTGCTGCTGCTGCTGCTGCCGGTGCTGCTGCTGCTGCTGCTGCTGCTGCGGCTGCGGATTCTCGCGGTCGCTGCTGCTTACTGTGGATGGGCTTTGAGATATCCCTGTTTCCTCCTTAGCAGCAGCAGCTGCTGCTGCTGCTTCTGCTTCTGCTTCTGCTGCTGCTGCTGCTGCTGCAGCAGCAGCAGCAGGACGTTGATCTTCCTTCTCTACCTCTTGGATCGTCTCCTCCTCCTTATCTGATTCTTCAGACTCTTCGCTGCTGCTGCTGCTGCTGCTGCTGCTGCTGACCCAGCAGCTCATGAATTCCTTATGGCGGTGGTGGTGTCTCTTGTGCAGCGGCTGCAGCAGCTCGACCTGCTGTTGCTGCTGCAGCAGCAGCAAATCCTCTTCCTCTTCTGTATTAGAGGAAGAAGACCAACGCATAGCAGCTAGCCGCTGCTGCAGTTGCTGCAGTTGCTGCGATAGGGTGCTTCCTGCTGCAGCAAGAGGTTCGAGCTTAACAGTATCTTCTTCTGAATCTGCTTCATCTGCTGCTGCATCTGCTGCTGCATCTGCTGCTGCATCTGCTGCTGCTGCTGCTGCTACTGCTGCTGCTACTGCTGCTGCAGCTGCAGCAGCAGGTGCTGCTGCTGCATCTGCTGCTGCTGTTGAGGTATCTACAGCAGCAGTAGCTTCTTCCTCCTCATCACACCCTTGCAGCTCCTCGATAGTGTTAAGCATTGCAAGAAGAAACCCGCGGTGTGTAGCCACACACCGCAGGGTTTAGGGTTTAGGGTTTAGGGTTTAGGGTTTAGGGTTTGAGTAGTCAAGGTAATGACAAGAAATAAAACTGACAGAAGGAAAGAAGAAGAAAAAAGAAAAACAAAATAAATAGACAAAGGTAATCATTCACCTCCGTATAGCTCCTATTATAAACCCTAGCATCCTGGAGTTAGGGTTTAGGGTTTAGGGTTTAGGGTTTAGGGTTTAATAATTAGGGTTTAGGGTTTAATAATTAGGGTTTAGGGTTATATGCCGCCTCCTCTTTAGCACGGAAGCCGAAGCCGACCACCGGCGTGTCCGGGCCTGCTACCGGTGACCTTCGTCTAAACCCTAAACCCTAAACCCTAAACCCTAAACCCTAGTTTAAAAAATTTATAATTTATTATATAAAACCCTAAACCCTTTATAATTATAATTATATTTATATTTATATTTATAATTAATAATATATTTTTCCTCTAATAGCATACATACTGCCATACCTGCATCTAACATAAAAGAAACCCTAAACCCTAATAACTTTTTTTTTTTTTTTATTGTGTATACTTTTGTGGGGCCTTAATACATTATATTTTTCTTTCTTTTTACCCTTTTTATTTATTTTTATTTATTTTTTATTTCCTGTTGTTGCTGATTGCTCCCAACTGCTTAGAAGGATCAGCAGCCTCTAGGGTTTAGGGTTTAGGGTTTAGGGTTTATTGTGTGTATATTTATGACTAATGACCCTTTCTTTTATCTTAGTAGACAAATAACACAAATATATATAATTATTATTATTAAATAAAATATAATTTTATTTATTAATGTTATTTAATTACTTTTTTCCTTTTTTTTTTGCCTCTTTATTGCTAATAACCCTTTTATTGGCTTATAACAAAGGAAACAAATATACATTTCTTAGTATAGCTTCTTTTTATTCAATTAAATAAGTAACAACAAATTAATTAAATAAAAGAAAGGAAAAAGAAGCATTAATAGGGGATAGTAGTACATTATTTATTTATTTTATATAGGAAAAACATTTCCCTTAAATAAAAAAAAAAATTATTTTTATTTATTTTTCCTTCCTTTGCTGAATAGGTAAAAAGAAGAAAAAAGGCATATTAAGAAAAGAATATGAATAGATTACTATCTATGAATAGGCAAAAAAGGAAGAAAAGAAATAAAGTATAAAGAGGCATCTATAAAAAATACATTAAATAAAAAAGAAAAGGAATAAAATAAATATTCATAAAAAATAAAAGAAGAAAAAGAAGAAAAAAGTTGAATATTTTCGGGTGTATAGGCAGCTCATGATGATGCAGGAAAAAAAAAGGAAATAAAAAGGAAAGCATAAATAAAATGATTAATTTATATATTTATTTATAAAATGTTTTATTTTTCTTTTTCTTTTTATTTATTTTTATTTATTTTATTTATAAATATTTCTTTTATTAATTGCAAGAAGAAACTTTTTGATGGGAAGGCGGGCGCGAATTATGGTTTCGGTAAGCGGAGGAAAAAAAGAAAAAAAAAAGTTAATTTATTTATTTTATTTATTTATTTATTTATTTTATATATTTATTTATTTTTATTTATTTATTTAGATTTAAATAAGGCAGATCTTGTTGTTGTTGATAGCATCAGTCGTACAGACATACCCAAGAGCACAAACCCTTATGGGCAAATAATATATATTAAGTAAGGGTTTACCTAAACCCTAAACCCTAAACCCTAAACCCTAAAAGATGGCAAGTAATATATTATCTTTGCATGCAGGAGAGGAGGAGGATCCGTGGCAAACATCGGCACAAACCCCCAGACGACGTGGGCTTTTTTTTATTTAGGGTTTAGTGTTTACTAAACCCTAAACCCTAAACCCTAAACCCTAAATATAATAATAAAAGTAATATGCATGCATATTATACATATAAATAATATATAAAGATTGCAGAGTTATTAATGACGCAAAGGATTTCCCTGTTCATATTTCTTACTCTGTAAGCCCTTAAACCCTAAACCCTAAACCCTAAACCCTAAACCCTAAAATTAAAGAAAAGTAAATAAACCCTTAATAAGAAAGATAAACCCTATAGAGAGAAAGAACAAAAGAAACAAAAATAAGAATTGATGATAATAAAGGGACACTAATAGAAAACCCTAATGAGGGTTTGTATTCCCTAAACCCTAGACCTGCAGACCCTATTGAGCAACAACGAATGTACGTCTTGTTTTTTTTCTATCGAGGGTTTAGGGTTTAGGGTTTAGGGTTTAGGGTTTAGGCAAAGAAAAATTATGCAACATACAGGATTTAATGCAGAGGAAGCAGACTTTATATACGAGGTTATTTATTTTATTTATTTATTTATTTATTTATTTATTTATTTATTTATTTATTTATTTATTTATTTATTTATTTAATAGAATGGCAAAGGAAAAAGAATAGAATTAATAAGTAGTATAAACCCTCATGGTCTTTTTATAGAAATAAATAAATCTG
>NW_013563811.1:0-2500 GCF_000499605.1 Eimeria maxima | reverse complement strand
AGATCGCATGCATTTAGCAGCACTTATGCAGCACGTGCTGCGCGATGCAGGACAGGTTAATGAGTTCGATGCTGCATGTCTTCTTTATACTATTCGCAAGTAAACCCTAAACCCTAAACCCTAAACCCTAAACCCTTGCTCAAACCCTAGAGGCAATTATCTGCACACAAACACCAAACCCTAATGCCAAACCGCATCGTTATCCCCTAGGACATAAGACGTTAGGGTTTAGGGTTTTTTTATTTACTAGGGTTTAGGGCTTTTAGGGTTTAGGGTTTAGGGTTTAGGGTTTAGGGTTTGTGGTGTGGGTAAGGTATCGATTTAACCCTCGAGCGGAGGCGGAGGAGAGAATTGCGGCGATGGAGGAACAAGCGGCTGCTGCTGGCAGCAGCAAAGGGCGCAGCAGCAGCAAGCGCAGCAAGAGCAAAAAGAGCAAAAAGAGCAAAAAAAGCAACAAGAGCAGCAGCAGCAGCAGCAGCAGCAGCAGCAGCAGCAGCAGCAGCAGCCTGAACAAAATAAGCCTGAAAGTGCTGAGGGTTTGTGCATGGACCTTAGAGAAGCGAGCAGCAACAGCAACAGCAAAATCTCTTGTTTGCTGCTTATATGAGTACGCGCTGCTGCAGGTGCTGCCATGGCGGTTGCTGCTGCTGCTGCAGAAGAGACTGCAGCAGCAGCAGCAACTGCAGCAGCTCGATGGCCAAGGCCTTGCGCTATTAGCCTTGTCGCTGTCTTTGCTGCAGCAGCGAGCAACGAAGATAATGAAGAGAATAGGTTGTGTGCTGCAGCAGCGGCAGCAAAAGCTAGAACAGCAGCAGCAGCAACAGCAGCAGCAGCAGCAGCAGCAGCAGCAGCTAGCTGCTCCTATAAGGATGCAGCAAGGCCTATCCTCTCATAGTTTATGTCTTGTGCTGCATGCAGCAGCAAAACAACAAATAAGAGAAAAAATAATTCTTAATGTTGTCTGTAAACATATACAGAGGTAAATAAGCTAACACATACCCAGCAGCAGCAGCAGCAGCAGCAGCAGCAGCAACAGCAGCTGCAGCAGGTATACCTGTGTATATTTGTGCTGCAGTGCTGGCAGCAAGTTGACGAATAATCAATTAATTATTTTTGCGAATTGTTTTGGTCTTCTTGGCGTTAAGCACAAAGAAGCATGGATAATTATTAACACATTATTAACGGTAAATTATTTCTTGCTGCTGCTGCTGCTGCTGCTGCTGTTGATGATGCTGCTGTTGATGCTGGTGCTGCTGCTGTGGTTGTTTTAGTGGTGTGGTGGGGCGGGTACTGGATTTGGTGCTGCTGCTGTTGCTGCTGTTGCTGCTGTTGCTGCTGCTTAAGACTAGTAACCGTTACACTGTCTGCATACTTCTTGCTGCTGTATTGTGCTGCTCGTGCTGCTGCTGCTGCTGCTGTTGCTGCTGCTTTTGTTGCTGCTGCTGCTGTTGCTGCAGGAGAGGCAAAAGGATCTATCTCCTTGTGAGATTTCCTTGGGGGCCCTTGGGGCCTCCAAGGCAGCAGCAGCAGACAGACAAACCCTCAAAGCTCTCCTTAACCAAGCCCTCCACCTACGGGTGAGCTACAGCAGGATTTAGGGTTTAGGGTTTAGGGTTTAGGGTTTAGGGTTTGCCACATTCCTTTGTTTGTTGCTCTGCACGTTAGTCCCCGTAGGAGTCATGACAGAGGCCACGTTATCGGGTTAAGAGTTTAGGGTTTAGGGTTTAGGGTTTAGGGTTTGGAGTGTTTGCCTTGCAGCGTAGCTTCACTGGCCAGCAGCTCGTCAACCTCTTGGATGGCGTTGTCCTCTCTGGGCAGGCAAGAGAGGTAACTATCGCTAGCTAGCTAGCTAGCTAGCTAGCTAGCTAGCTGTCTCTGTCCCCCTGTAGCGGCAGTTTGCATGCATCATGACTAGCTCTGCGCATGCATCCTTGCTGCTGTATTTATTTGCTGTTTGCATGCAGCACACAGCAGCATGTCTTAAATTACTTGAGGTGTACATACAGCTTGGGGAAGCAGGACCTGCATGCAGAGTTAATCAATTAAGAAGAATTGCATTTACTTTATTGCTTGAGGTTTGTCTATTAAGTAAAAAATAAATAAAAAGTAAATAAAAAATAAATAAATAATAAATAAATAATAAATAAATAATAAATAAATAAATAAATAAATAAAAAGGATTAAATGATTAGTGTTTTATTATGTTATTTTCTCTTTTTTGTATATGAGGGTTTCCCCTCTATAAGGGTTTAGGGTTTAGGGTTTAGGGTTTAGGGTTTAGGGTTTAGGGTTTCTATTCAGAGCGCTGACGCCCTCTCTGCTGCTCCTCGATCTCTCCAACTATTTATTGAGTCACACCAAGACCCATTCACCTCCACAGAGCCACAGGTACCTCTAAACCCTAAACCCTAAACCCTAAACCCTTAGCAGACGATTTGTTTGCTTCTTTTGCTTCGTTCTTTGTCTGTGGTGGTTAGGGTCTGTACTATATATATATATT
>NW_013563810.1:0-28965 GCF_000499605.1 Eimeria maxima | reverse complement strand
TATATAATAATAAAGATAATTAATATATTTATTTATTTATTTATTTATTTATTTATTTATTTATTTATTTATTTATTTATTTATTTATTTTCTTACATAAAGTTTAATAGTTAATTCAATAACAGAGGCAGTAATAAAATCATCAAGGACCCAACACTTAGTAGTGCATGCATTGAGTAATTCCTATAAATAAATAAATAAATAAATAAATAAATAAATAAATAAATAAATAGATAAATAAATAAATAAATATACCGAGGATAGATTTAAATTAGTATCTATAGATAATATATCTATAATTCCTTCCTTAGGTAATCCTTTATATAATAAACTAAGAGATGCATGCGCTATATTCATTTTTAATGTATTTATTGCATCTAAGGAAATAAATAATAATTCTTCTGCTGTTAAATAATTAATTAATAATTTATTCCCTTTTAATTGATTAATTAATTCCTCTATTTCTCTTAATGTACTAAGAAGATCATCATCGTTTCCTGATCTAACACTCCGTAATGCCTTTAGGCATAACTCTTGGGTCTCAATTATACCTTCTCCCTCCATCTTTATATATAAATGAATAAATAAAATTTTAAATAAATAAATAAAAATGAATAAATAAATAATAATGATGAAGTAAGGAAGGAAATAGATGAATAAACCCTGCTGGCGTTCCTTCTTATCTTGTTTGTTCTTCTTCGTGATTGATGACGACACTTGTATATACAAGAAAAGAAAGAGGAAAGCAAGGGTAAATATGTATTTATGAATAAAGTAAATAGATAAAAGACAAAATAAATAAAAAGTATTCTTCTTTATGTTGTTTAATCAAAGAAAAAAGAAGAAAATAACCATCATAATAACTATTTCCTCTTTATACAAGAAATAAAGTTTCCTAATGAGGTGCCTATACACCTCAGCATATACACCACCGTCTTCTTGTTGCACAAAGAATACAGAATAAGACAAAGAAAACAAAATAAATAATAAAAGAATTGTTTATATTGAGAAGAAATATTTATAAATATATATAATTATTATTTTTTTTTATAAAAAAAATTACATGTATATATACTAAGGCAATAATACTCTTGCGTTTCTTGTTGCAATAAAAGGTGTAGTATTAAGTTAATGCATGCAATTAAATATTTATTCAATAAATAAATAAATAAATAAATAAATAATTTATTTATTTATTTAATATTGTTTTTTAGATATTTTCCTCCTATTTTATTCCTTTTTTATGTTAGCCAGCAGCGATGCGCTAGTCAGAGGGATTCAGAGATCAGCGGATCAGCAGCAACAGGAGCAACAGGAGCAACAGCAGCAGCAGCAGCAGCATTTGCTGCTGCTTTTTGTTGCTGTTTTATCTTTTAATGTTTTATATTTCTTCTAAATTATAATTTAAATATAATTTACTAAACTTTAATCCTTTTCTTTTTCTTTTTTTTTGTTGCTGTGCTATGCTGCTCCCGACAGCAGCAGCAGCAGCACAACGGCAGCAGCAGCAGCAGCAGCAGCAGCAAGTTGCTATACACTACTACTACTATACTGCTGCCCCATTAAGCCATCATAACTGTAGGCATTATTAATGGTAATCAGCAGCAAATAAACAAAAAGATAATTAATTAATTATTTATTTTTTTTTTAATTAAATAAAAAAAAGCAGCAGCAGCAGACAGCAGCAGCGATAGGAGGGGCCCAGCAGCAGCGCCTCTTTGCTGCTGCTTTGCATGCAGCCACAAGGGTAAGCTCTCCTTTATCTTATAACAACATAAACACTGTTATCCTTGTCTATACACCATAAAGAAGATAGGGTTTAGGGTTTAGGGTTTAGGGTTTACGCCTAGCAACGGTGGCGGGTCTACTTGCCACTGCTCTCGAGCCTGTAGTAGGCGCACAGCAGCACACTGCTGCTGTTGCTGCTGCTGCTGCTGCTGCTGTTTGTCTCTGCAGCAAATCAGACACCTCTCCTTTATACCCTCTCCTTCTTCGCTCTCCTTTTATCAGCAACACAATATCGTTAAGGACCCCCGAGGGTTTAGGGTTTAGGGTTTAGGGTTTAGGGTTTGGCCCTCCATAGGCTTCTTTTCTTCTGCCCCATTTTCATCATAAAAAAAGAACAAGATCCAAGAAGACCTGAACTCTTCCTGTTTTAAGCAGCAGCAGCAACAGCAGCAACAGCAGCAGCAACAGCAGCAGCAGCAGCATCAGCAGCAGCAGCACATGCTCCTGTAGCCCTTTTTCTTGGCTAAGGCAGCAACACACTTGGCGACGGCAGCAAAAGCTGCCGCTGCGGCTGCTGCTTTGTGGCGTTAATAGTTAACAGCAGCAGCAGGAGCAGCAACAGGAGCAGCAGCAAGAGCAGCAGCAATATAGGAAGCAGCAGCAGCAACAGCAGCAGCAGCAGCAGCAAAGATGGTGCTTGCAGAGCTGGGACAACAGATCTCTGGGGCTCTTAGGAACCTCCAGAGCGCCACAATCGTTGATGAGGCTGTACGTCTATCTAGGGTTTAGGGTTTAGGGTTTAGGGTTTAGGCAGTCTTAAGGTTTTGTTGTTGTATGTTGGCTGCTGACGCAAATGTTGCTGCTGCTGTCGTTGCTGCTGTTGCTGCTGCTGCCATAACTCATTGTCCTACTGCTGCTGCTGTTACAGTTGCGGTTGCCGCTGCAAGTATTGCTGCTGCTGCTGCTACTGCTGCTGCTGCTGCATCTGTTGCTACAGCTGTTGCTGATGCTGCTGTAACTGTTGGTTCTTTTCTTCCTGCTGCTAGTCTTGCTGCTGCTGCTGCTGCTTCGTCAGCGGTTGCTGCTACCCCTACTGCAGTGTCTTTTCCTGCTCCATACATCCGCAGCGTCTGCTGCTGTTGCTGCATCTTCTGCAGCTGCTGCATCTGGTACATATCTTGCTGCTGCTGTTGCTGCTGCTGCTGCCGCTGTGCTGCAGGTAGTAAATGATTGTGTAAAGACAGTATGCCGTGCGCTGCTGCTGGCGGACGTGCAGCTGCGGGTAGTGCAGGACTATAAGAAGAAGGTTACGCAGCAGATAAATACGCAGATAAGGCAGCAGAGCAGCAGCAGCAGCAGCAGCAGCAGCAGTAGCAGCAGCAGCAGCAGTGGTGGTGGTGGTGGTCATAGCAACAGGAAGAAAGGAGGAGCAGCAGCAAACAGCACTAGAGGGTTTGATGCCGCAACTGGTGTTGCAGTGCATGCAGACAAACAAGGAGATGTCATGAGCGAGGTGTACATACAGGCAGCAGCAGCAGGAGTTAATACTAGACGTATTATTCAAAAGGTAAGCAGAATAGCTAGCTGTCTAGCTAGCTAGCTAGCTAGCTAACTAGCTAGTTAGCTGGCTGCAGCTAGCCACAGGCCGAAGCAGCTAGCTAGCTGGGTGGGGTGTTTGTTAAACCCTAAACCCTCGCTGGAGGGTTTAGGGTTTGAGGGTTTAGGGTTTAGAGGATTCCTTTTATTTTATAACCCGTATATTCCATCTCCAATATTCTTATATGTTCCATACTCTTCATTATTTAGGGTTTAGGGTTTAGGGTTTAGGGTTTAGGGTTTAGGGTTTCTGAATTTTTTTTTTTTTCAGTGTGTAGTGAGCGAATTGGTGGCATTATTAACCCCCGAGAAAAAAGCACGACCATTAAAAAGAGGATATTCAAATGTTGTTATGTTTGTTGGATTACAAGGATCAGGGAAGACTACAACTTGTACTAAATATGCACTTTATTACCAAAGAAAAGGTATATTATTTATATATAAACCCTAAACCCTAAACCCTAATATATTAACCCTAATAATATTAACACTAATTAAACCAAAGGATATATAACCATACTCTTAATCACCAATTGTTTGGTGGTTTAGTGCAGCAGCAACAGCTGGTGGTGCTTCTGCCTGTGCAAGTTGTTGGCCGACACTTGTGCTGCTGCTGCTATTGCTGCTGCTTCTGCTGCTGCTGCTGCAGTAGGTAGTCTTTATTCTTTTTTTTTTTTTTTGTTCCTTAGGATGGAGAACAGCCTTAGTTTGTGCAGACACTTTTAGGGCAGGCGCTTTTGATCAATTAAAACAAAATGCAACAAAAGCAAGAATTCCTTTCTTTGGCAGGTTAGCTAAACCCTAAACCCTAATAAACCCTAAACCCTAGTAAACCCTAAACACTAATAAACCCTAATTAAAACAGCAGAAATAATAATTAAACCCTATGAAAGACAGCCTAGTACCGTCAAGTTGGTTGTAGGTAGAGGCGTTGGGAACTTGAGTGTTTAAACAAGAGAAGGCAGGGTTTTTCATATGAGGTTAGGGTTTAGGGTTTAGGGTTGGGTTTTTTTTCTGCAGCTATACGGAGGCAGATCCAGTCAAGATAGCAGAAGAGGGTGTGCAACAATTTAGAGATGAAAGATACGATCTAATTATTGTAGATACATCAGGAAGGCACAGACAGGAGGCTGCTCTCTTTGAAGAAATGCAACAAGTTGCAGATGCTGTGGTAAGGGTTTAGGGTTTAGGGTTTAGGGTTTATTAGGGTTTGGGAGCTTTTGTGACCATTCTAGCCGCGTAGGCGCGTGAATGAAGCATCCGTTTGCACCTGCTTTTGAAACTCGTAGGGTGTGAGGTTTAGGGTTTAGGGTTTAGGGTTTAGGGTTTAGTGTTTGGTGTTGAGGGTTTGCGTTACAGAACCCGGACGATATCGTCTTTGTAGTAGATTCACATATTGGACAAGCGTGCTACGAGCAAGCAGCAGCGTTCGCCTCTAGTGTTCCTGTAGGTAGTGTTATTGTTACGAAACTTGATGGTCATGCTAAGGGAGGAGGTGCACTCTCAGCGTACGTAAACCCTAAACACTAAACCCTAAACCCTACCTTGCTGTCTCATCCTAAACCCTAATCCCTACGTACCGCCCGATCCAGCAGGGTTCAGAAGTCCATTCTTGCACGTCCTCTATACCGTTTAGCGTTTTTGGTTTAGGGTTTGGGTTTTAGGGTTTAGGGTTTAGGGTTTAGGTTTTACTGCATGCATGCAGAGTGGCTGCCACTGGAGCCCCGATTATATTTTTGGGTAGCGGCGAGCATTTTGACGACTTTGATCCTTTTGATGCAAATTCTTTTGTTTCTCGCCTCCTTGGTAAGAAACACTAAGCCCTCTTTAAGGCATTAATAGTTGTCTATAGGGGGATAATATAATAAAAAAGGGTTTAGGGTTTAGGTAGCAAGAGTATCAACCCTGTATATATGTATTAATTTAATATAATTCTTAAGATGTCTGTAGATGTCTGTTTATGTTCGTGCTAATCATTTTATATATGAAAAGGAATAATCAGTATTAATGGTTTAGGGTTTAGGGTTTAGGGTTTTTGTCCTTATTCAGGTCTCGGGGATATGGGGGCATTAGTAAATAGTCTAAAAGAAGTAATTTCTACAGAAAAACAACAACAAATGATAGAAAGAATTGCAAAAGGAAAATTTACTCTCCAAGACATGTATGATCAATTTCAGAATGTACTCAGGATGGGACCTATTAGCAAGGTAAGAAACCCTAAAACCCTAAACCCTAAACCCTAAAATCTGGGGAAAAAGAAGAAACCTTATTTCAAACAGATAAACATTTGTTTTAGTTGTAGATGGTCGTAAACCCTCAACCGGCATAAGCATTAAACACCTCATTCAAGTTTTAGGATTTTAGGGGTTTTTCAGGGTTTAGGGTTTAGGGTTTAGGGTTTGTGGTTTTTTATCTTAGGTGATGAGCATGATTCCTGGGTTTGGTTCAAATTTATTCCCCAAGGGGCAGGAGCGATTAGCGACTCAGCGGTTAAAGAGGTTGACGTGTGCTATGGATTCTATGACAAAAGCTGGTAAACCCTAAACCCTAGTAGTAAACCCTTGGTCAGGAGTTCGTTCGTTGTGTTGTTTGTCTCGGTTTGCATTTCTCTACGTTTTTCGTCTCATCCTTTCGGGTTTATGGGTTTAAACTTTGGGGTTTAGGGTTTAGGGTTTAGGGTTTGTTTGTTTGTTGCAGAGCTGGCTTGCGAGAAACCCTTCACGGATTCACGCATTATAAGGGTTGCGCAAGGCTCGGGTACATCTGTTGAGGAAGTTCGCCTCTTGTTAGAGCAGCATAAGCAGTAAGTTATTCTAGGGTTTAGGGTTTAGGGTTTGCCGTTTAGTTATTTCGTATTTTATTCTTAATAGGTCTATTTCTTCCCTCCTCCTTTTGCCTAAACCCTCTCGTGCAAACCCCTTCCCCGCCTCTCCCGTCTCTTGTATCTTCTAATCCCTAAACCCTAATATATATTATATATATTATATATGTTTTTTTTTTCCTGCAGATTTAGTAAGATGGTGAATAAGATGGGTCGTGTAGGTCTAACAAAGGAAACAACTTTGCAGAACTTGGCAAGAAATCCTCAGCAAATTCTTCATAAGATGCAATCCGCCATTGATCCAAGAATCCTTAAACAGATGGGAGGAGCAGGGAATATTATGTCATTATTTAAAGAGGTATATTATTTATTTATTTTATTTTATATTATTTTATTTATTTTGTCGTTAATCTTTGTGTATTATTATTCTTGAGCTCCTAAGCAAAAGGGTGGTGAAGAGAATGTTATGTTCTATTTAAAAATTTAAGTTTTGTATCTTTTTGTCTATTTTATTCTGTTTTATGTGTTTATTACGTTCTATTCGTATTTACGTATAAACAGCAGAAGGGAGGGTTTTGTGCTGAGGTGCTGCTGCTGCTGCTGCTTCTGCTGCTATTTATGTGCAGTTGCAATCGGGTGACCCTGGAGATCTACAAGAGGCAATGCGTCATTTTGCTGGTCTAGGCGGCAGATAATTGCTCTGCTCATACAGCTAGCTAGTTAGTTTGCTAGCTGATTATTTATATAGCTAGCCACCTGGCTACTGCTATAACTAGCTGGACACGGCTAGCTAGCTAGCCGCTGCTAGCTAGCGCATCTTTTTACGCAGAGAGCTATAGCCACTCTTGCTGTTGAAATATGTAGATAACTAGCTAGCTAACTAGCTAGCTAACTAGCTGCCTAGCTATCTAGCTGGCTAGCTAGCTGGTTGGCTAGCGTGCTGGCTAGCTCAACACCCGCAGCCTTCGCTACGGGGTTGCAGACTTCAAACTCTAAGCACTAAACCCTGGACTTGCGCTTTTATCAAAACCCTAAACCCTTAACAAAAGTCTCAGAGTCGACCACGAGCAGCTGCTGCAGCAACAGCAGCAGCAACGTGCTGCTGTTGCGGCAGCAACTGCATGCGCTGCGTATCACGCATCCACGCTCCCCTCGTTCTTTGTTGCAGCAGCTGCTGCTGTTGCTGCTCTCTCAGCAATTGCTGCTGCCTCCTGAAGGGGAGGGAGCGCCTCTACTTCTCTCCAGTACGCGTTCATACTAAAATCCTCTGCGGACTCAGTAGCAGCAGCAGCAGCAGCAACAGCAGCAGCAGCAAATGTAGCGTAAGCCTTTGATGAACGCAGGAGGCTGTCGCATGCAGCAGCAATCTGTTGCAGCTCAGCAGTTTCTGTTGCTGCTGCTGCTGCCTCTTCTGCAGTCAGCTCTCGCTGCGGTTGCTGTTTAGGCTGCTGTTGCTGCTGCTCTTTTGGTTGCCCTTGCTTCTCTTGCTGCTGCTGCTCTACTGACGAACTGGCCGCTGCCGCAGCACGCTTCCCCTTATTTTTGTTTTTGCGTTTTGCTGCTGCAGCAGCTGCTGCTGCTACAGCAGCAAAACGACGGGGAAAGACAGACTGAGAAGCAGCCTGCGCCAGGAGCATAAGGCGCTGAGCGGAGGTTGTGCTACTGCTTCTGGTGAAGTCTGCTGCTGCTGCAGCAATCTGTCGCTTTGCTGCATCTATGTGGTCGTCCAAATGCAGCAACATGAACTCAAGAGCATCAGGAGAGGCTGCTGCTGCTGCAGCGAGGACCTTGCTGCTGCATCTCTGCTGTTGCTTCTGTCGGCACCGTTGCATTTGCTGCTGCTGCTGCTGTTGCCGCTGCAGCAGCGCCGTGCCAAACAGCTCCAACGCCTTGAGTGGATTTTTCTCGCTGACAGCTGCAATATTTGCTGCTGCTGATTCCGCTTCTGCTGCTGCAGCAGAATTAGCAGCTGCTGCTTCTGCTGCTTCTGCTGCTGCAGGAGCTTCATCAAACAACATTCGCTGCCTTACCAGTTCCTGCAACTGGCCACACAGCACCTGCTGCTGCTGCCTGAACTCCGCCCATTGCTGGAGCAGCAGCAGCACTTCATCCCAAGGCAGCTCACCTCTGGCTGCTGCTGCTGCTGCCTCTGTCCTGTTGTTGCTGCTGGAAGATTTGTTGCTGCGGCCGGGAGCCGCTGCAGCAGCCAGGAGGAGTTCTTCAAGGTCTGCCTCTGGCTGTGTTGGGCAATACGTGTAGCTTTGTGGGCTATTCATCGTACTAAACCCTAAACGCTAGACCCCAAACCCTAAACCCTAAACCCTCCACTACAATTCTGGGGGTTTCCTGTACGGCCAGACGTCGTTAGGGGGATGCTGCTGAAGAAACATCTGCTGCAACAGTTTAGGACGCTCTGCTGGTGGTGCTGCTGCTGCAGCACGACACTGCATCAGCCGATCTAGACTCTGCAGCCACACGCCGCTGATGTCTTCATCTGCGACGCACACGAACCAAACCCTAAACACTAAGCCCTAAACTCTAGGCCCTACGTTTCATGGAGCATGTTGCTGACCCTGGACATAGAATCAGGGGCGGTAACAACTGTAAATCCTTAACCCTAAACCCTACAGCTTACTTGCGTGGTGGATTCTCGGCAACCAGAAGGCGTTAATGCCTGCTACTCTCCAGCCAAACCACTGATCTAGACAAGACAAAGAAAACCCCTCTTCTGCTGCTTCCTTAAAGGAGGGAACGAGGCCGTACCACGCGTAAAAGTTCACAAAATCCCCTGGAAGCGCAGATGTCCTAAGAGCCATTATACAGAAACCCTAGACCCTAAACCCTACACCCTAAAACGTGAAGCGCCACTTTCTAGCGGGAAGTAACTGCTTAGCAGAAAATGCAAAAAATGGCATTAAAATGTCATCAGGTGTTTACCACGGCTGTATAGTAGGGTTAAGGGTTTAGGGTTTACGCCGACGGGCCCCTGTACCAACAGCCCCGTGGCCATATAGGCTTCTGTGGCTGTCCCTTCGAGGGTTTAGGGTTTGCAAATCTTTATAGAAAGAGAAGCTGATTAAAGATGCAGGAAAACCCTGAACCTGCAGAAGGCTGAGGATTTGTGTTTTAGGGTTTAGGGTTTAGGGTTTAAAGTTTAGGTTTTGTTGCCCCGCAGGGCTCTCCGGGGCCCCACAGAGGCGTCGAGACTTTGGTAGGTTTTTATTTTTGAGGTTCTTAAGTGTTTATCATTAAACTACACACAACAGAACAGAAGGGTTTAAACCCTGAACCCGAAACCCTAAACCATAGACCTATTTCTGACGGCGCTATGGTCGCCGCACAACGCTGCAAGGAGACTTTGAGGTCCAGCGGCAGATAGCAGCTGCAGCAGCTTAGAAGCAGCAGCAGCATTCGATTCAGTAGCATTAGGGTCAACAACAGAGGCGACAACAGCGTTATCAGTAGTAGTACTAGCAGTCGTAGCTGCAGCTGCATCAGCAGCATAACTGCAGCAGCAGCAGAAGCAGCAGCAATAACTGCAGCAGTATTAGCAGCAACAACGGCAGCACCAGTACCATCCGAAAGATGGCTAGTCGTCGCGCATCGAAGCGCAAGCAGCGTCAGCGTGTGAGTGCAGCAGCGGGTCGTTTGTCCGCTCCCGGCGCCGACGCAGCAGCAGAAGATGCAGCAGCAGCAGGCCCCTCAAGTATCGTTGTAAGAAGAGGTCGTGTTTCCCCCTCCTGCAGACAACTCGTTAGAGATTGGCGGTTAGTTGTGGGACCTCGGGTGTCTGTACACCTGAAGGAAACAAGAAAAAACAAACAAAAAGACTTTAAAAGAGCTGCTAGTGTTTTAGGGGTTTCGCATCTACAAACCCTAACACAAACAGATAATGGTATTTATCTTAAAATCGCAAAACTACCCAAAGGACCGACTCTTACCTTCCAGGCAAGCCTAAACCCTAAACCCTAAACCCTACTCGACACGAAAGTCTAGTTGGTCTGAAAATTCTGACAACACAGGCCTAATTTCACCTGCATAGATCCTGAACCCTAGCAAACAACAACGGCGAAATAGTAAACCCTAAACCCTAAAAAGCCACAAACAAACCCTTTGCAACAGTAATAGACATAGGCATAGCCAACGAGAAGCCCTCCCTCTTAGTCCACCAGCAACTGTTGCCAACTACAAAAAGACTATAACACCTAGGGTATAGGGCTTAGAGTCTAGGGTTTAGGGTTTAGGGTTTGGCGTTTGTGGGTTCAGGTTGTGAATTTCTCTTTAATTGGCGATGTTCAACGAGAAGTTAGCGGCGCCCGAATGGACCCGAAGGACCTCCGCAAACCCCCCCTACTCGTTTTGAGCAGCAGCAGCAGCTGCAGCACCAGCACCAGCAGCAGCAGCAAGGGTTCTGAGGGTTTGAGTAGAGCACAGGCGCTGCAATTGTCAACTTCAATGCTGCGGTCCCTTTTCTCTCCCGTTGACCTCCGCACAGCTAGGGTACTTCATCCTACTAAACCCTAAACCCTAAACCCTATGAGCTGCTAACCGTGGATAAACCCTAATTCCTCATACCTTCTGCTTACAAAACCCTCTAACCCCAAACACTATTAAGTTGCAAACATGCGCAAGAAGCAAACCCTCGATTTTTCCTTTGCCTTCACATATTAGGGCGTAGGGTTTAGGGTTTGTGCTTGCAGCTTAACGACTTCCGCCGTGTTGCCTTCTTCCGCGCTATCTCGGAAAAAGAAGCCTGCAGCAGCAACAACAACAGCAACAACAACAGCAACAACAACAACAACAACAGCAGCAGCGAAGGCATATACTATCAGTTTCGGCATTATACAGTTTCTCTAAAGGCAGCAGATATAACAGCAGGGGTAGAAAACCTCCTTAAGGCGTCTACTGGCGGTGCTGCTCAGAAGCAGCTGCTGCACCAGCTGCAGGAGAAGCAAACAGATGCATGCGACTTGCTGCTGGCTGCAGAGGATCAGCAGCAGCAACAGCAGCAGCAACAGCAGCAAAACCAAAAGGTCGTGTTTGGCGCTGCAACTGGTCCCTCCCGTATATCTAAGGGCAGCACTCTGCAGGTAATACTGCCAGGCATGCAGCAGCAGCAGCAGGAGCAGCAGCAGCAGCAGGAGGAGCAGCAGGAACTCTCTATGGCTGTACAACTTAAAGAGATCGGCCCTCGACTTGAGTTAATGCTTATTAAGATAGAAAATGATGTCTGCACTGGCGAAGGTAAACCCTAAACCATAAACCCTCTCTATCTTTTGCTTCAAGCAATGAAAAACAAATGAGATGCACCTGCTGCATCTGCTACTTTTGCTGCTGCCGCTGCTTCTGCTGCTGCTTCTGCGTATGCTGCTGCTTCTGCGTATGCTGCTGCTGCATCGGATGATTGTGGTTTTCTCGTATTTCATATTCCATGTGCCTGCTGCTGCGTCTGCGGCTAGTTGATTTGCTGCTACTTCCAATGCTGCTGCAGTAAACGCTGGTGGAGTGCTGGTGCTGCATCTGCTGATGCTGCTTATGCTGCTGCTTCTGTTGTTGCAGTCTTGTACCACAAGCACATCTCAAAGACGCCGGAGGAATTGAAGATGCTCAAGAAGAAGGAACAGCTCCTCAAAGCAAAGAGAGAGTAAGACTTTAGTGTCTATGGTTTAAGGTTTAGGGTTTGGTGTGCAGCTCAGCAACCAATAGGTGAAGGGCTTGGCATTTTTTAGAGCACACTGCAGCGGCTGCAACAGAAGTATCTGCAAGAACAGCAGAAGCAGTATCAGCAGCAGCAGAACCTGGTGCAGTAGGAAGGAGTTCTCTGTGGATGGCTTTGCAGGGAGGAGCGGCAGAAGCTTCTAGAGTTGCTGCAGCCGAAGAGCACTGCGAAGGCAGCAAAAGGAGCAGCAGCAGCATCAACGGCAGCGAGCGAATCAGAGGGAGAAGCAGAATCGTCTGATGCAGACGACGGCGAAGGGGCCACCAGCAGCAGCAGCAGGAAGAGAGATAGACAAAGCAGCAAAGAAAGCCCCGAGGAAAGCGAAGAGTCAGACGGTGAAGGCGACACCGCGAAGAGGCGCAAGTAAGCACTACAAAACCATAAATCCTAAATCCTAAACCCTCGCCCGACCTGAAGGCTTGTAAGGAATTCGTAGCGCAAATTGTTGTGCTGTCTCAGGTTTAACCCATTCACGTTCAAGCAACGGAAGCCGGCAGCAGCAGCAGCAGGCAATCAACAGCAACAACAGAAGCAACAGCGTGCTCAAAATAGGGGACGATGCAGCAAGCAGCAGCAGACACAGGCCCCAATTAAGAAGGCTGCACCTGCTGCAGGGAATGGCCCCCGTAGCAGCAGCAGCAGCAGCACGTGGCGTGCAAGCAACAAAAACCGGAGACTCCCCGGTACAAATGGCGAATAAAGAGCCCTTGGGGTGTTTAAGTTGCAAAAGGGGTTTTGCGGTGTGCGTACACCTGATGTTATCCGCGCATGACAAACTGTGTTACATGCACACGTCTTAACTGTATTTGAAGGCTGCACGAGTCGAGCCCCAATCGAGGCGCCGCATGCCGCCCCGTTAGCTAGCTAGCTAGCCAGCAAGCTAGTTAGGGAGCTAGCTAGGTAACTAGCCCATTCGCGGGGTAGCTAGCTCAGTAGTCAGCTAGCCAGCAACTCCGCCGGCTAGCTAGCTAAGTAGCTAGCAACCCTACTCACTGGCCAGCTAGCTAGTAGCTGCGTCGGAAGAAGTGTAACCAGCTAGCCAGGCAGGCAGGCAGCTAGTTAGCTAGCTAGCCACGAAGGTAGCAAGTAGCTGGGGTGTGGCCTGCCGCCGTAACTTTCGTTGCTGCCCAGTTTAGCAACAAACAGAAGACGACCTTAAGAAATAAGCATTAAAAGAAGAAACAAACATGATGATGTGAGGGCATCTTTCCACTATTTTATGCGCACTTCTTCTTCGTACACATTGATCCTGTCGTAGGACCCGCGAGGGCCAAATATACTGACGGCCGACCCTGCAGCCACCACACACCAAACCCTAGACCCTACAAGCCATGGAGGCACCAGCGAGTGGATAAAAGGTTGCACCGACCACCTAAATCCTATATACGAGCGCCCACAAGATAAACACTTGAACGCACCAAACCCTAGACCGTAAACAACCGATGGCTCCCCTAAACCCTGGGAAACAGCTAGGAACCAAAAACCAGCAAACCCTCTAAAACCCTTACTGTATCTTTCTCTAGGGTCCCTGGCGACAAACTCATTGAGCTGCCTTTCTATGTCGTCCAGAACCTCATTAACCTCCTGAAGAACAAAAGAGAGAAAAACCCTTTATCCTAGGCCATCTAAAGCAGCAAACCATGACCCCTGCAGCGCCCTACTAAGGTTTGGCTCAGTCTACAATTTTAGGGGTCTGGGGCCTTGCTCCTGTTTACCTCCAGTGTCAAATTTTTGGGGGGAAACTGCAAAACAAACAGAAACAACAGCCCAAATCCCAAACCCTAGTTCCTAAACCATCGTCCACGAGGCCCCTGTTCGTCCTGTACTACACCCCAAACCCTGATACAGACGAGACGACCCCCAACCCCCAAACTCTGATCCTGCTCCTCACTTATTAGACCCTTAAAAACCCTAAACCCTCACTCTCCGACCCTCACTACTGGGCGCTTAGCGAGGAACAGTAGAAGCACTCATTTTAAATAAAACACTACTTTTATTTCCTTTTAAGAATCAAGAGTTCCCCTTGTTGTTGTGCTCACAGGATAGGCAATCAAACGAGACTCCAGCGACACACCTTTGTACTGAAACCGCAAGAATGCTGAATGCATGCAGCAGCAGCACCAGAAACAGTTGCGTTAACTTCCTCGCATTTGCAGCAGCAGCAGCAACAGCAGCAACAGCAACAACAGCAAAACACGCAACACCAGCAGCAAAAGGAACAACAGACGCAACACCAGTAGCAAGCGTTGCAACAGCCACAAACGAATCCGAATCAGAAAGCTACCCAGCTGACTGCTCGGCTAGCTAGCTGGCTGACCAGCCAGCTAGCCGGCCGCTCCGCCAGCCAGTTCGCTCGTCAGCCAGCTAGCTGGTCAGTCTGCTAGCTAACAACCCAGCTTAACATTGCTGTAGTCAACCGCTTACACGCTGCAGCACATGCACATCCCCAACAACGACAGACCCTAAAGTCTTGACCCCAAACCCTAAATCCAGCCAACGGTGCGAGGGCAGCCCCCCACAAAAGGCGAGCGAGCAACTACACCCCAGGTACCGCCAAACCCTAAAATATAAATCCTAGACCCTAGACCGTCAAGCCGCCCGCTTACCTCTTGCATTAATAAGCTGGTCCCCAAGCAAATAGACAGCATCCTGAAGACCCACACAAACCGCAGCGAGCTGGCGATCTGCCACCCACAAACTCTAAAACATACACCCTAACAAAACCCCAAACCCCAAACCCCAAACCCTAAACCCTAAACGAAAAACTCTAAATCCTCTACGTACATATGGCATGTCACGTCCGGGTCCGTTGCTGTTGACAGTAGACAGGATGGCGCAAAGCACAAGAAGTGCCACGACACCCAAGATGCCACTAAGAGCTCTGAAAATTTTATTAACTGTTCTCCCTCTTTGTGGCTTTAGCTGCTGCAGTCGCTGCAGCATATCTCTAGAGCTCCATTTTGGCGGCTTCTTAAGCAGCAACTCCTGGGAGCGTCTGGAATCCACTTTGTTCTCCGCGCCCTCCGCTGCTGCACTCGGTACCTTCGTGCCTTTCGAATCTGCTTCTGCTGCTGCTGCTTTTTTGTCTGTTGCCGGCCCTGCTGCTGCTGCAGCGGACGGGCGCCTGGAGCTGCGTCTCCCTGACGAGCGCTCTCTGCGCGATCTTTGCGAGCTCTTCTTGTGTCTTCTCACAGACACTCCCGTTGTTGTTGCTGTCTTCCTCCTAGCTAATGCCTTTTCTGCTGCAGCAGCAGAGGAGCCCCCCCTATCTGTCTTTGCTCTTCGTGATCGTCGGCCGACCCTTCGAGAGGAAGCGAGGCCCTTCCTATTCGTCTTACGCGTTCTCCGTGTACCCGCAGAAGAGGAACTGACGGAACCTCCAGACGCTGGGGGAGATGCATCGGGAGCTGGAGAAAGTCCTGCAGCAGGAGTTGCAGCAGGAGCAGACCCTCTTTCATCAGCACCTGCTGCTGGGGTTGCTGCTGGGGCTGCAGCGGAAACAGATCCTTCCTCATCAGCTCCTGGTATTGCAACACCAGCAGCAGCAGTACCTGGTGCAGCAGGGTCTGCAAGAGACCCAGCTGCAGGAGGGCGGGGGACAGCAAAGCCAAGCGGTTGCAGCAACAACGCCTCATCCTCTGCCTCCAGCAGCACAGACTCGGCAGGGGAAGACGAACCCGAACAGAACAGAACGGGTAATGGGACAGCTAGCCCCAGCAGCGGCAGCAGCAGCAGCAGCTCGCCTCCCCAACGCATTGCTGGAAATAACAAACTCGTGGCCTTCTTGATGCTACTGCCACTGCAACAATCTGTGCTGCAGCTAATGCCGCTGCAGCGGCCTCCGTTGTTGTTGCTGCTGCTGCTGACCTTGTTGATACTCTGAAATAGTCGAGCCGTTCCTCCTTGTGCCGTCGCTGCTGCTGCTGCTGCTTCGGTGCTGCTGCAGAGCCAGCAGCAGCAGGGTCATCGGATAGGGCCGCAAGGGAACAAGACGGTCATTGCTGTGATGGCCCGCTTTTGCTCTCTACAAGCAACTTGGATGTCTTAAAGGATAGGACGCAAACTGCAGAAAACATTAAGGACTGTATCCTCCAAGAGACCCGTGCCACCGCAGCTCCGACGCCTCTGGGGCATCTGAGCTGTATTTGTGGCCATGCCACGTGTTTTGAACACGAAACCTTGATCCCTAAACCCTTAAAGGTGCCGGGTTCTCGCGCAACCGGCCCGAAGCAGGTGCCCTGGAAGAGGAAGAGCGGCGAGGGGGTTGGGCTTGTGGATGCTAGCTCAAGGACACCTCAACAAGCAAAGAAAATGGCGAAAAGAACTCGAAGGCACTGTTGCTGCCCCTTCAGCCTTTAACAGCAGCAGCGGTAGCATGCACCACGGAACCGGCAGCACGAGCGGGCGAAGAAACCCGATACTCCCGGAAGAAGGGTTGCTACTACTGCTGCCGAGAGAGGAGGGGACGCAAAAGACTCCTTTCTTCTGAAGACATTCAAAGACCCCTTCAACAACTGGGGGATTCAGGTTTAGGAGTTAGGGTTTAGAGTTTGTGCTTTACCCAGGGTCGTCGTCGAAACCATTGCGCCGATCCCCACTGCTGTTCACCGCAAGGCGCTTGCAGGAGCGTAGCAGTGTTTGCGCTTGTGTCATAAAAAGTATTTATTCTAGGTTATAACATCGCTTAGGAGAAGTTTAAATAATGCGGAAACCTAAATAAAAAGGAAAGCATGCAGAAGGGGGATGCTCATGGCTGCTTTGTCAGCTGCCAGCCCCTGCACCACAGCAATGCCCGTCTAGCTGGGGTCTTCCTCTCCCGCTCTTGCTTTTTTCCCATCTGTTTCAGTACATTTTGTTGGTTTAAACACATTTGGTTCCTTGAAACGGTTCTTCGTAACTAGGAAAAAACTTAAGCCAATTAGCTCCCGCAACAGTAGAGTTGCAGTACTCAGCTTCTACAAACGCCTTAGAACCACGATCCAGTGAGCTAGTGATACTGCTTTTAGACGTTTACAACACATACATCTTCACCCACAAATTTGTTCTTCCATGATCCGTGTTGCAGTAATCGTACATTGCATAAATCCGCGCTGCACCGCACCCCTGCTCCCCTTGTTGTTTGTGCATGCTGCTAATGGATCCTTTATCACCTTTTTATGCCTTATTACCCTTAGTCTGGGGATAATGGTTTTTTGCTGCAACGATCTAAACTAATTGCCCATCAAAACAGCCACCTCTTCATGTACACCCGAGCGCGGTGCTCCGCACGGGGCTTTGGCTACGGGAGGTTTCCCCCCGATTTCCTAGCAGCGGAGACTAGTCAGGAAGTACTCCAACCTACTGTGTGATGCATGCATCAACCCTGCTTCAAACAATAAACGCCGTGTTTAGCGGACCCTGTAGCCCATTGTAGAATGATCAATTGCTTATGAAACTGCGCTGACCTAAGCACGCAATCAGTATGCAGGCATAGCTCGTCAACAACTGTTTATCGTGTTAGTGCATGCAGAGAATAATTCTTGTTCCCTCATACATGCGGGGTTGTCGGGAGCCGTCTTTTGGAACGCAGCAGTTTGCGTCGCAAATCATCTCTGGCCGCTTCCCCTCTAGCATATGTTCACAGGACTCTAGGACAGAAGAGCAAATTTCAAGGAATTCTTGTTTTATTTTGGCTCCAATGCAGTACTCGTCTACGACTGTCGCTGGATAAGATCGGAGACTGTCCCTATGTGTGATGGCTCAACAGCAGCAGAATTTAATGAGGGTTTCAAGAGGGCTCCGCGGAAGTTTTGCATGGCCCTCCGCAGGAATGCCTGTGAAGGTATAGGCCTGCAGAAGGAAGTGTCATAATAAAGGAAGAAGTGTCATCCATGCAACGTGAGTAGCAGTGTGCAGTACACAGAGTGCAGCACGAAATGGACAATTGCCTCATATATTTTTGCATATATAATTAATTCATACGCATGCAAATGTATACAAATAGACATATCACTATATATGGATGTATTAAGACCCTACGCAGGTCATCAGACGCCATTCAGCCTCTCAACTGGGCATCCATGATAGAGCCTATACAGTTTCCCACGCAGCAAACACGGCTCTTATAGAAGATAAAGAGACGGGAGATAATCCTGAAAAGCAGGCAGGACAGAAGGCAGGGCAATCGCGCTATGCCCTAGCACATGGCAGAGAGACAAGCCATGAGCCGTTTGCTTGCTTTCCTGGTTTGCGCAGGCAATAAAAAAACAAAAAAGAAAAAGAGAATGTTGAAGACCGAACGAACAAACGACCAAGCCTACGGAAAAATGAACGACTGCTTTTCAGTCTCCTGCATAAATAAGCTTGGCTTTAGGTACTTTATTAATAAGCATGAACAATTGATTTTCAGTTTCCTGCATAAATATCCTTGGTGAAAAGGCTGTTGTGAACCTGTGTTCCCCCTCTGATGATATTGTCTATAGAATAGGACAATCCCCTGTATAGGCTGCTCATATAATCTACGTCGTGCGGCGTCGCAGCTCCAGCACAAGTGCACGCTAATCTTACTACGGTGCTTGTAGGCAGCTAGAGGTTGATGCTCCTTCAGCTGCTGGTGTTTTCGCTGCACGTAGCCGCGGTCGCTGACTTGCAAGCTCAGTGGCTGGCTGGCTAGCAGGCTAATGAGCTAAGGTCGCTAGTGAGCTACCTACTCACGTGTTCCAGCCATGACCTGCCTACGATGGATGGGTGTGTGGCAGGCATGTCTTCAAAAGTAAAATAGGCTTGGACGGTTCACTGGAGGCTAACTTAATAGAGACGGAACGGTCATGTCAGCTAGAGAAAGGAGCAGATTCATTGCTCTCCAGCGCTGCGAAGCTACTGCTGCTGATCGAACGGTGCGCGCTCTCCCCGCGGTAAGCGCTGCAGCATGGGTGTTCTTATGGCAGTTGCAACTGGAGTTGTGGAGCTCAGGGCATATGACTAGCTAGTTGGGGAGTTTTTCCCACTATCGTCGGCGGCGTAGCTAGTCAGGCCTAGCGCACAGGCCTGTAGTTTCTATGCTGACGAGGCCACGAATCTAGGTAGCTAACAGGGACCCTAAGCAACTAGCCGAGTAGCCAACAAGTTGGCTGGCCTAATGGCTAATTAAACAGATAGCTAGGTGCGCAGTTAGCTAGACAGATCTCTGCATTAGAGCTGAAGGTGGGCGTTTTCCTCATTTGAATCGCCGCTTTCAGTTGATGCGCCTCGCCTGGAGTCCAGTAGCGAACACCGCATCAGTGACGCCTCCTGAGCCCCACACTGCTGGGCCGTGGCGGCCTGTGGAGACGTCAACGACGGCGCAGAGAGCAGCTAAATCGGCGGGGCGGTCCATCAACAACGAATATGTCCGGAAGGTGGTGGAGAGCACGCAGCAGCGGCTCTCTTGCAGCATCTGGCCCACTGCACAGTCACACGCGGCAATACAAACCCGCACACGTGAAACACAGCAAATTGTACTTGCGTTATCTCTCCATCTCCTACTAAAATAGCGAACGGGTGAGGACAAGGCAGCGCAGCAAGAGGCCCTGATGAGTGGCTGCATGCAACAATGATCAACTGAACACTGTTCGCCGAGAACGAACTAGCCCACTTAACAAGTCACCTCAACAGGCATTAAAACGGCTAGCTCCCTAGATACATATTAACAGATATGACTAGCTACATAGCAGGCCTGCTGCCTCCGTGTGGATGGCAGCTCTGCGCATATGATTGCTGACAGGGTTTAATCTTGGCGTTGACTTCTCTGAATTCCACGGAATGTCGTGTGCCAATGTACAGATCCTTAACCGTGTGGAAGTCAATGCGGGTGGAACCGGAAAAGAAACCGGCAATCCCCAAAGTCTTGAGGGACAAGGCTGCTTCGGGGTAGTGCAGCCGTAGCATCTTGCGCTTGACTTTCAAAGAGCTGTGGCACAACTTCGAACACTTCACGCCTCTGCATACAGAACAGGAAACAGACACAACGGTAGACGCTGCAAATGTACGCAAGGAGTAAATAGTGCCCAAACGCGCATTGCTGCATAACCACAGGGGCTAGACGCAGCAGAGGCGGAGGGCAACGAGGCCAACACATATTACAGCGTTAAGCGAGTACAAAACAGCGTCAGAGAGACAAAGCGAAATATGGAGAAACAGACAACAAAGAAGGAGCACGCTTTAGGCCGATCATACACAGCAGCGGAAGTAGTTCGTTTGCTGCAGTTGTACCCGTTTCTAAAGCCTTGTTCGGCTACCCAGGCGACAGCACGAATGACATGCTACTCCACACATAAAAGTGCACAGAAAAAATGGACACAAGAACAAAACGGAAGTAGCTGACAGCGAACGAGAGACAAGCTACCAGAGAAAAAGCGGGCAATGCAGCAGCTAAACCTAGCACTAAGCCCCTTACTCCAGACACCTAACCTTAAAGGCCGCATCGGGGGGCTTTTCCACGCACAAAAGATGAAGTGTTCAAACCTAATCGACACTAATACACCGCAACAAATGCAGTTAAAGCCCAATACACCAGGCGTTGAGAGACGTATTGCCCAAGAAGTTGTGTCGGCCACTTACGCTCTCAGCCTTTTGATAGCTTCCAAATACACGTTTGCAATCCTTTCCCCTACGCCAAAAGAGAAGCATGCATAAACGACTGCATCTAATCTAGCGGACGGCGTTGGAACCCCACAACAAGCGAAGTAAACTACAACAGATCAGAAACAAGGGAAAAATCTCCAGTATCACCGCAACCCTAACACGATATAAGACATCTCAGGTCCAGGCCCAAAAGGTTCCACTTGCAGAAGCAGCAATATCAGGAAGAAGCAAAGCAGCATAAAAAACCTAGCAGCGGCACCACCCAGAAGCAAGCAGCGGCCACTAACCAATTCCATCTTCTTTAAACTGGTACACAAGAGCAATGCGCAAGGCAACCTGCATAGGGAGATTGAGGGTCCCCTCAAACTCCCTTGCCTTTGCCTGCACCTCTGGACTTTTCTGGTCCTTTGCAAAGTGCAGGGGGAACTGACTTGCCTGCAGCAGCAGCAAAAACAACAACTGCCACATCAGCAACAGCAATGTCTGTTCGGAGTTGTGAGGGAACCAGATTGGGTTTCTCCAAAATTGTCGTTTTTCTACCAAAAACTGTTGTTGCTGGGCTGCTTCAGTCCAAGGCTAACGAAAACGACAGCGGCTTTCCGTAGTACCCAGTCATGCCGGTGAGCAAGAATAAGTTGCTTCTTCGGCGATGGTGTATGGGAGCAAGCTCCGTGCTTCGATGAAACTGGAGTGCCTGCTCCATGCCCCCCATTCTGTTGCTGCTGTTCCTGGTGTTGCTGCTTGTGCTGCTGCTCTGATGGTTGGTGATGCTCTTCCGGATCGCAGTGCTGACGCTCCTCTTGCTCGCTCTGAATGTCCAGTGCTGAGAAGAGCGTTCGCAAGAACAAGAAATCTCCAAACCGTAAACTCTAAAACCGAAGCCGTGTTTGTCAATTCCTTGGATTGCAATAGTTGTATTCTCGTCCCTAACACTATGCCCCAAACCCAGAGACCTAAACCCTCACGTTCTGTTGGGGACTCCACGCCCTTCACTTGTATCAAGTGTAGGACTTTCTCTGGGTCAACGTTTGCGCCCCTCTTGCCTTCTTTGAATGTGAACTTTCGTTTTCCGTAGCCCCTGCAAAAATCAAGGAGTACAACTACAAAGCTAATAGACGCATTGCAATCACATGGCCCCGATATGTGGCGGTTTGAGAAAGGCTTCAAAAGCCTGACCAGTGTTCAACGTCTACTGTTAAGGAGTGAGGACCAGTGGTTGCTGCGCCCACTCAAAGACTCTATCTTCTTCGCCCTTCCGTTGCCTCGCGGCAAGGGCCGACCGAAGCTCTGCCATGAACACCACTCTTTTAACGAACCACTGGTATTCAGAGGAATGCAGAAAATGTCGAACTCTTTGGATCTAGAAAGATGTCGGCGGGAGCCAGCAGGTTCAAGTCGAATTCATCGACTCTGACACCTCGGGTTGGAGGAACCGGCAAGGCCATGAGGCCAAAAAGGGCTCTTTGACATGAAATAATGGGATTTCCAAGTGTAATTCGAAGAATTTGCAAAACCCGGCCGTAAGGTGCTGATGGACGCTGCCGCGCTGCGGCAGCATCCATCAGCACCCGCAACCGTCACGGCAAGAGGCCCCGATTGAGTTGAGTCCTATACCCTCCCTTACCAGGAATTCATTTCGAGTTTTGTTTAAATTAGGAAGCACTTTTAAGTGTTTTGTCACCAGCTTTGCTTCTGAAAGCAGGGGTTCCCCACGGTCTGCCTTCAGAGCTTCCCTCACTGACGGTCGGTGAACCTGTGCAGTTCCCGCCGACGTTTATTCATCAACCAGAAATACTGAAACTACCAACATTAGCTGATCGTGATGCATCAGCTGACGATATTTTTGAGGAGCAAAGGTGAAGCAGCAGCAGACTACCCCAAGCGACAATGATCTGAAGAAACAACGTCAGCAGACCATCATGTTGCAAGTTACCACAGCAGCTTTACAGACGAAGCGGAATCAACAGATAGCTACTTAAAACGCCACTGTCGAGGGGCTTTGAGAAGTAACAGAACATCATCGGGAGACGGCATAGCAGCTTCCAACAGTTCTAGACCTAGAACCCTCCGCAAATCCTGTTGTAAGGCACGGCCGTCTTAGGTGCTTTGATGTCTTGAGCGTCGGCTGGTAACACCACCTAGAAAAACCCCGTGGGAAGATTCCTTCAAACTGCTGCTACAGCATCTTCGATAGCGCAAGCAAGCCGTGTATTAAGTTGAATACGTAAGGTTGGATACTCTGCATAAACGCTGCTCTATTAAAAATCAGAGCATTAGACGTCAACGGATTAGACCACACGTCTTGCTTTCGCTGGGTTGCTTGCTATTGCGAATGAAATCGATAGCACGCAAGCCTCAGATCCTCAGATGCAATGGCAAAAGCTTGAATACAGGTAGGACGCGTGTCACGCGTAAAGCCAAGCTTGGCCGAGGCTCTCCGTCTTCTTTCGATGCACAAGAACGCAGAAGCTGCCCCTTTCACTGCATGCAGCAGGTGTGTTGCATCGCAGTTGTTACATCGGTTGTGCTTTCCAGCACAACCTTAGATTCCTCTAACTGCGCTGCTAGGAATGTACCCCTGATAACTTAAGGGCCACAGCTGAGGGCCAACAGTAAATAAGCAACTACAAATACGAGTGGGATTTTTCAGCTATCTGTTGTGGTTTGATGTATCCTTTAAACAGTATATTCCCCGAGTTCGAGATCCATTGCCTTAAAACCGTATTCGTCTCCTCTAACTGTGTAAATATCTCCTCATTAAACTACTACGATATTTGATAACTGAAACATATTGATATTGCCCACCTGGGGAAGTTCAAGTTTGAGCACAATATAGGACACACGATTTACACTCCACTCCCTTGTGAAAGAAAGTGTTTTTTGATAATGGAGCGGAATCGAAAGAAAACATCCTAACTGTGGTGGGATCATCTCGACGATTATCCAGCCTTACTGGGTCGAGCGAACGCATTTTATCGAACACCGGAACTGGATGTTTCCTCATCATGAACTGGCACCTGTTTACGGAATATCCACCAAAGTGCTTTTTCAACACCAAAAAGCCAACAGGATGCCGCCACGGCACCCATAACTGGAGGAAAACAAGCCTTTGTACGTAAAGCAGGCAAACCCACTTACTCCTTAATTGTGGGTGAGCACTCAGAAACAATACAAATATGTATAAGTGGGAAGGTGCCAGCAAGAAAGCAAGGCAAGCACAAACACAAAGTGCAGCTAACCAAAACTTTGGAGATAGCACAATTCTGTTTTAGGCCCTCGTAGCCTGTGCTCCTCCTGTGCCGCATTTCAAGCAATCCGTGCAAAATCGCAATATATATTTCTACTGTCTTGGATGGCCGACAACTTCCGAATTGGCGGGCGTTTGCACAGGGTTTTACCACGTGCGCTGGCAGCAGCATGCATGCGGAACAGAGCCGCCAACTAATGAAACGGTCGCCACTTTACTTACTCGCGCTCACCTTGGCAAACCGCCTACGCCCTCAACAGATAACGCATCATAAAACACGCAAACAAACACAACTCTCTGTCACCCCAATAGCTGCCAATGCAGCGAATAATTCTACTGGCAAAATAGAACAATGAAGTGGTGCGTCTGCCATACTTGCTTGGAACACAAAGGCGCACTGAATAGTTCTGTGATCGTCTTACAAGTCGATAAGCCCGGTCCAGGCCACTCAACTCTGTCACTGTGCGCTGCTCAAAAACTTACCAAACTGCTACTAAACCAGCTAACACCTCCGCTCCTTAGTGGAACTAATAAACACACTTCCTGCATTTCATTGGTGAACCTGCAATGTACGTGCACTTCCAAAACTCGCACGGTAGCAAGCACCAACATATGTTTCCCCCGTGACAGCCAACGCAGTGAATAGTGCTACTGCTGAAATGGAAATATGAAGTGGTGCGTCTGCCATACTTGCTTGGAACACAAGGCGCGCTGAACAGTTCTGTGGTCGTCTTACAAGTCAACAAGTGTCGCGAAGACCACTCACCTCCGTCACTGTGCGCTGTTCAAATATTTAACAACCCCCAACTAAAGCAACTAAAAACCCCGCTCGCTAGCGAAACTAATAAACACACTTCCTGCACTTCCTTCGTGAACTCTGCAATTTACGTGCACTTCCGAAACTCGTGTCGGCACTGGAGTTTGCTGACGTTCCAAAAAAGCCATATCCATCACCTGCAAAAAGCAGCACAGGCCTGCCTCTTTTGCCAAAAGACGTCCTTTGCAGATGTCTCCAACTGGGTTGCGCAGTGTAGCCGTGTGCAGGCCCCACTTTCTGAGAATGTCGGTTTCCGGCATAGCAGCTATCCACAACTGCAATGAAGATCCCCTTTTTGGAGGTGCGTCTACCGGGGATGATCCGTGTAGCAATGTGCATGCCGCACTTGCTGAGAATGCCATTTTTGCCATAGCAGTCATACACCAACGCGTTGCCGACCGTCCGTTTGTAGGTGTTTCTGCAGGGAATGAGCCGCGCAGCGCGATGTGCATGCCGCACTTGCTGAGAATGTCGGTTTCCGCCATAGCAGTCATACATCGACGTGTTGCAGATCGTCCATTTGGAGGTACGTCTGTCGAGTATAAGCCGTGTAGCGATGTGCATGCCGCACTTGCTGAGAATGTCGGGTTTTGCCATAGCAGCCGTCTGCCAACGCACGCCAGATCGCCCTTCGGTCTGGAGGCGCTCAGATGCCAAAGCGGGTGTTAGCTACACCGTTCGCGTATGGCAAGAAGTATGTCTAGGCGTTACCATAGGCTAACAGAATATACATCCGTACTCTCCCGAAAGGCAGAACATGCAACCGTGCACTTGCAGGCCAATCTGGTGGATGCGGCGCCAGTCTGTACGCCTGCCAGATCCCTTGAATCAGCCTTCCACGAGCACACACCACAAACACGAGTGGAAGCTGCTGCGTACTTGTCACTCACAAAGGACCTTCAGAAGCCCATCAATTCACTGGCAGCTTTCTCATGAGTAGCTTGCCGCCTCACTACACCAGCATCTCCTCTGCCTGGCCCCTACTTAAAGAATGCATCACATATCAACGCGGATAAGCTGTGGTGCGACTCGCATGGCAGGTTATTCTTCGTGTCACCAGTCTGCTGATGTTGAAAGGTGTGCCCCACTGTTGACGGACTTTGGTATTCCTATAGGGACAGCCAAGCACATCGCTGTACACGTAGGAGATATCTCTGTATAATGCGGGCCGGTGTTGTGCGTGCTGGAGGCAAAACGGTTCCTGTGTTGGACAGAGGAGTATGACTTGGCTTTGCTCGGCTTAGCTGTGGTGGTGTGACACGGTTTGCACTCGCCCGTAGTGGAATACACCCAACGACATCTACGGTAGAGTGGTGTTGTGGAAAGCGAGATGCGCCCTCTAGTCATGGGGACGCTCAACATCATAGTAGTATGTTTAGACAGCATAATGCTTAATCCGTTGACAAACAGCATCTGTAGAGCCGACATGACATTGTTCTCCTTCCAGCTCCTGTTCACGTCTGCATGAAGGAATTGACATACATTCCAGTGCGTGGCCTGATACTGTGCCGTGACAACATCATGTGAAACACTTGCTTTCAACGTTGCAGCCATCCATACAAACACCTCATTCCTTCTACTCTCTGAAGCATACGCTATATCACGCGGTGAGAGCACTACCTAAATCGCGTACGTCATAACATTCACCGACTCACTAGCTGTTGATCATGCCTCAACTCAGGCACCAGCAAGGTCTAAAAGTCGCGCCTTTCTCAAACGTAGAGTATACAGTGTTCTCAAGCGTGTACACCCTGGCAAGACTAGAGTTGTTCTGCCTGCGGTGTGTATAAGCACGACTATAAAACGGGAGGCGAGGCAGGTATTTTGAGGCACAGCAATGAGAATGGAAGCCTTCCTAGCAGTTTTCACTTCGCAAAACAGAAAGCGTAACTGCAATTTAGTTTTTGGCAGCATTTAGCAGTCTGCTGATGAGAACGTCTCCTGTACTTGCGGGTGTAGAAACCATGTTACACACATGCATACAATGATACCACCTGAATGCAAGAACGTGCTGCCAACAAGGTGCCGATACACGTTTGCGAACCTACGATTGCATCCACAGCTTTCAAAACCTTGTTTGCGCTAAACAATCTACGTTCCAGTGCACGAAGAGCTTGGCATATGCCGAATGGCAAAATGTTCCACAGCTGGCACCAACTAGATAGCCCGTGGAAGCGCCTGCGTCTTGTGAAGACACTTGGCGTACCAACTGAAAGTTGAATGTGTTTTGTAGGCTTTGCCGTGCGGGCTCGTTTAGTGGGAAGCCACGCATGTAGTGAAGTACCTCGAGCCACCTGCTGATGGCTAGTCCTTCATGCGCCTTCGGCTGCACAGCAGCGCAACACATGGGCATACATTTTTCTATGGACGGCAACTAGGCGCATTGCATCTAGGTAAACGTACAGTCTGCAGGGACCCACAAGACGAGATACAGATGTATTATAAACAAAGAAAGGATTTTCACTCTCCCCACGCGTGGTGTGGGGACGATAGAGTCCCCGCGTCGCCCAATGTGCGAGAGATATTGGTGTGTCATCGCTTGCATTCCAAGATTAGCAATATCAATATCTAAAGGAACGAAGTTGCTCTATAGTGCCACAGACAGTTTCAATGCCCAAACAGCCAGAGAATATATCCGTTCTTTTCGACTCGAAGTATGGAGCCTGGCAACAGTTTCCGCCTCTTCCGCTGACCCTAGTGGATAAAGAGGAACCAGCACACAATATGCACGTATTGCGACCGGCAGGGGTAGGTTACCCTCAGGAAGAAATTGTTATTGAAGACAGGTGCACCAGCGACAACAATGAAACGACGGACACCTATTCGGAAGCAGTACAATGAGCACCCTGAGCGGATATACATCCTATATGGGGGAAAATGCGCAGATGCTCGATGAGCAGGGGTAGCCTAAAAAGAATCTGATCTTTCCTCTGTACCCCAAAAACCCTGCCTTGAGGAGGCAACGCCCCTTCCCGGTAAAAGACTAGAACGCAAATAACATTCCAAGCCAACACGTTACAAAGTATATGCATCCGAATGCCCTCATATTCACGTCTCAGCAGATGATCTGATTTTCTAATCCTATGCGCACCAACTGACGTGACTGCCATTCTCACCCGGCACTTGGAGATACACCTGACAGCGTGTTCCACCTCCGCCTAGCGATGGGTTGTTGCTGAGACCCATGGTAACGCTGATGGCACAGCACTTACAGGAATCCACAAGGTTCCAAATACACAATCCAGTGACAAATCACATTAACTGAGCAGCCACCTTGCCAACGCCACCAAACGCCAAACCAAAGACAATGCCGGTGCCTGAAGTACCCAATGGGAAGGAAGATGCCCTCCGCAATCTTGTATGTAGGGAAGCAGAGTAACACCAGGAGAGTAACACCAGGGCAGGCTTCTACCAACGGGAGTTCAAACTGAAAAATGCAGAATTACAATATAGCACACCACCGGGTGCTGGTTCAGCAGCCAATCCCTTTCCGGAAACTCTCCAGCTGTCGTGAATTGCGATACCTTCCCCCGTATAATGCTTGCCCGCTATTTATAGAAAGCACATACATGCTTTGTGTTGCACAGTTATCATGAATCGTCCGGCTGCCAGATTCCAACCTCAAAATGCTGATGATGTGTTTGCTTTTCTCCACCCAATCCCCCTCAACAGACGTGGATCTATCGCGAGCGAAACAAACACTCTGGAATCCTCCTCGTCTTTAGCGTGGCTGGACACGCATACGCCTGTACAATTCAATCAGAATCGCGCACCTCCAGGGGCGGTCTCACTTCATATGACTCGAGACGAATCCGCCATCGTACGCCACAAGACAAAGCGTAACACCGGAGGCTGTTCTAATATCAGGCACCGTGTCTGACTGCCACTCCCGATCAACACCCAGAACGCACATTCAGACGTTCGCCTGCCCGCGAGCATTATTTGAATCCTACAGCCAGAACACCAGAACGCACCTCATGCAGCATCGCAAAGTTTCCAAGGGATAAGCAACGAACTGCCATGCAATGAGCAATGCCTAGTCTTGGTCCCCTCAACATTGAATATTGTTGCCCACTATTCTGACGCACAAACTTTTAGGACAAAGACTCTCCACGATAATTTAATACCACCTAACTGCTACATCGCCAAGGGCGTGTAGCTTGGAACGGGCTCAGATTCCACCTCTGCAGCACTGGCTGCGAGTAACGACCTTTCTGTGCGTTCATCTTCGACTATTGATTCTTGTGAGACCAAGAAGTGTCTCACCGCTGAGCGTTTGGCCACAGCAAAAAAGGGAGGTCTCCTTCTAGGTTATTGGCTCTGTCGCAGCCGACGACAACACGCATGCAACTCATGGGCCATTTTGTGTGATGGCCGGCGCTCTTCATAAATTAGGTACCTTCCAACAGGAGGACAAAAACGTGGTTTTGCGGTAA
>NW_013563809.1:30280-32917 GCF_000499605.1 Eimeria maxima | reverse complement strand
TATATATATATATAGCTATATTATATAGGTGTATTCATGTATTTGCATGCATGAATGCATTAATGCATTCATGCATGAATTCATGCATGCATGCATGCAGGTGCATGAATATATGGATCATATACATTCATGCATATATGGGTTGAGGCAGGCATATATTGCATGCAGTGGGTCCAGTGGATCCGTGCATGCATGCATGCATGCATGCATGCGCACACACATACATATATGTACTGCATGCAATAGGTGCATGCATGCAATGGATGGATGGATGCATGCGTGCATGCGGTGTTCAGGCATGCACGATGCAGGCTATACGGTAATTGAGAGCGAGTTGGAGAGGATATTCAACTCCATAGACGGCAACCAACAGGGTCACATAGGTAACCAAAACCCTAAACCCTAAACCCTAAACCCTAAACCCTAAATCGCAGCTGTACGCACTAACGTACATTGTTATGTATAAATGTGTATATTTATTCGTTTTTGTGCTCTTTTTGTTGCTTTTTTTCTCTCTTTCTTCCCCTTAAGGTTATAATGAATTTATATCTACTCTTCTTGCTAGACAAGTATTAATAAGAGAAGAACAATTAAGAGAAATATTCAATAAATTTGATTCAAAGAAAGAAGGAAAATTAACCCTCGAAACCCTCAGAGATGTCCTAAAAAAATCCAAGTATATACTATTAACACAATTATTTTCCTCTTTTTTTCTTCCTCTCCTTCTCCCTCCCTCTCTCTCTTTCTTTTATTCCTTTTTCCTTTATAAATATAAATACAATTACATTATTAATTTGTTTCTTTTTCTTCCTTTTTGTGGGTACGATGCAGATATGGCGTATTAACTGACGCAGAATTGCAACTCATCTTTGCAGAAGTTGACAAAAACTCAGACGGGTTCGCTACAGCAGCAGCAGCAGCAGCAGCAGCAGCAGCAACAGCAGCAGCAGCAGCAGCAGCAACGGCAGCAGCAGCAGTAGTAGCTAAAACGAAAAAATAGGCCGTTTTAATAAGGCCTTAGTTGTGGTTTGGGCTTTTTCGTAGATTTAGGGTTTAGGGTTTAGGGTTTAGGGTTTAGGGTTTAGGGTTTAGGGTTTAGGGTTTAGGGTTTGTCGTGATGTACGTTTTGTGTGTTTTCTCAGTTTTGTTGACTTCTACGAGTTTTGCGATCTAATGACAGCAGTAGATTAAAGGATTTGCTGCTGCTGCTGTTGTTGTTGCTGCTGCTGTAGCTGCTGCTGCTGTTGCTGCTGCTGCTGTTGCTGCTGCTGTAAATCCTCCTTACTGTAGTGTTTGCGCTGCCCTAAGTACAGTATACAACAAGCGAAGAAACAGCAGCAGCAACAACAAAAAAAGCAGCAGCAGCAAAGAAGAACAGCAGCAGCAACAAAGCAAAGCAGCAACAATAAACAGACAAAAGGCAGAATAATAAAATATTATTAATTTAGCTAGAAGTGTAGTTTTTCCCTAAACCCTAAACCCTAACCCCTAAACCCTAAACCCTAAACCCTAAAAATGAGTTTTTACGGCGTAAACCCTTAAATAAATAAGAAGGGTTTATTGTTATTGAGTGTTTTTATTGAATAACAACAACAACAGGAACATAAACCCTTTCTTTTTCTTCTTTTTTTCTTCTTTTTTTTATCAACAAATAATGCTGGGGTTAAGCATTAAACAAACCCTCTTACTTGCTGTTGCCCCGTAAACCCTAAACCCTAAACCCTAAACCCTAATCAGTGCGACAATTTCTATTTGTTTATAATATGAAAGAGGCAATTTGAATCCTAAACCCTAAACCCTAAACCCTAAACCCTAAACCCTAAACCTTCGCGCTTATTGAGCACAAACAAATTAAATAAAATGTGTATAAACCTGTTGCGGTATAAAATAGAAAAAAGTAAACGGATAGAGGGAGAGGAAAGGAGAGGACGAGGGGGCCCCCTCTTCCTCTCCCTGAGAGGAAGTGGGGGCCCCCCTTGTCCTCAGGGGGCCCTTCCTCTTATTAGGCCTTGATTCTCTGTACCTTTTCCTCTATACATTAAACAAACAAGGAAAGATAAAATATGTTTATTAAATAAATAAAATTAATTAATTAATTAATTAATTAATTAATTAATTAATTATAAATAGCATAAATAGAGGAACAGAGACCATGGCGATTATTCAAAAAAAAATATTTTTTGTTTTTTTTTTATTATTTGCTTCTTTCTTTTATTTATTTCTTTTGTTGCTTTTTTTTTTGTTTGTTTATATCTTTTGCTCTCTTATATTCCTATCTATATTTTCTTTATGTAAATTATATTTATTTATTTATTTATTTATTTATTTCTCTATTTAAATCTATGCATGCAGACAAAACATTTACTTAATCGTCCTCTATAATCGGCTGAAATCCTTTGAACCTGCAGCAGCAACAGCAACAGCAGCAGCAGCAGCAACAACAATAACAACAATAAGCAGCAGCAGCAGCAGCAAAAGAAGCAGCATTAGCTAGTAGTTGTTGTCTTTATTGCTGCTTGTATACTCTGCATTCCTGCTACTTGTGACTCGCAACAGGTGCAGCGGAACCTATTGCTGCATTTGCTGCATCTGCTGCATCTGCTGCTGCTGCTGCAGCAGCTGCTGCTGCAGCAGCTG
>NW_013563809.1:2220-14720 GCF_000499605.1 Eimeria maxima | reverse complement strand
TGCTGCTGCTGCAGTTGCTGCTTCCGCTGCCCGTACCAAGAGTATAACTGCTGCTGGTTCTGCAGCAGCAGCTGGCGCTGCACCTGCTGCCACCGCTGCTTCTCCTGCTGCTGCTGCTGCTGCTGGTGCAGCAGCGGCGGCATTGGTTGCGCCTCCGCATCTTCTGGGGCTTGACGTGGCCGTTTGCCTTCTGCATGCATGCATGCATGCATGCACCTAAACCCTAAACCCTAAACCCTAAACCTTAATATTTACCAGACTAAATAATAAAATGGTTGAGTGTGTGCAGCAAAAGGGTTCAGTGTTCTATTTCCTGCTGCTGCTGCTGCTGCTGCTGCTGTACTTCCTGTTGAACCAGCTGCTGTTGCATCAGCAGTGCTCTCATTTGCTGCAGCTATGTATGGGGCTCAAGCTGCTGCATTCGCTGCAACTGTTGCTGCTGTTGCTGCTGCTGCTGCACCTGCTGCACCTGCTGCTGCTGCTGCTGCTGCTGCTGCTTACGTTGTTCTGTGGAGGGCGGGGGGCAGTTTGGCAGCGAAGCAGAGCGGCGCTCCCCTTGCACTCGTTGTAAAGAAGACCGTTGCTGCTGTTGCTGTTGCTGCTGCTGTTGCTGCTGCAGCTGTTGCTGCTGCTGCTGTTGCTGCTGTTGCTGTTGCTGCTGTTGCTGCGGATGGCTACTTGCCTGTTGCAATCTCGAGGGTTGTTGTCTCATATACATTTGCTGCAGCATTAAACGCTGCTTCTGCAACCGCTCCTGCTGCAGCAATTGCTGCTGCTGCTGCAGTTGCTGCTGCTGCTGCTGCAGTTGCTGCTGCTGTCGCAGCCTGTTGCTGCAGCGCAAGTGCGAGTGCACACTTGCTCCTCCTCTAAGGGTTTGTGCTGCAGGAAGGAGACACTCATGAGGAGGAGACACCTCCCTCAATACCTTACGAAAGGGACAGCAGCACTGCTGTTGCTGCTGCTGCTGCTGCAGTTGCTGTTGCTGGTGTGGGGGGTGTATATGGGAAATCGACGGCGGCCAAGCGGGGGGCCGGAAGACTGTGCTGCTGTTGCTGCTGTTGTTGCAGCAGCAGCAGCAGCATTTGCTGTTGCTCCTGCTGTACAAGCGGAACCTCGAGGTCCGGCATGAGCATCCGGTGTTGCTGCTGCTGCTGCTGCTGCTGCTGTGGCTGCTGCTGCTTGTGCTGCCCCAATTGTTATGGGCATACCTGCTCAAAATGCTGCTGCTGTTAAAGTTGTTGCTGCTGCTGCTGCCCCTGCTGCAGCTGCTGCACACCCATTGAAAAGGTTTGCGAGCAGCTATTTGTGCAGCACGCTGCTGCTGGTATGACTGCTGGCCGTGTTGCTGCTGCTGCTGCTGCTGTGGTTGTTGCTGCTGCTGCAGCTGCGGTGGCTCCAGCTGCGGTGACTGCAGCTGCGGTGGCTGCTGCTGTGGCTGCTGTTGCCGTTGCTGCTGTTGCTGTGGCTGCAGCTGTTGTGGCTGAAGCTGGTGTTGCTGGTGTTGCTGTGGCTGCTGTTGCTGCTGTTGCTGTGGATGTTGTTGCTGTGGCTGGTGCTGTGACTGCCCCTGCTGTGGCTGCTGCTGCTGCTGCTGTTGCTGCTGCTGTTGCTGCTGCTGGTCCTGCAGCAGTGAAGCTACTGCAGCATCCATCCTCTCTCCCGCAGACGCTTGCCGCTGCGCCGTAGGACATTCATTCTTGCTGCTGCTGCTGCTACTGCTGCGACTGCTACTACTGCTGCTGCTATTACTGCTGCTGTTGCTGCTGCTACACCTAGTGCTACTGCTGCTGCTGCTGCTGCTGCTGCTGCTGCTGCTGCTGCTCTGTAGGGCCTCGAAGTCCTTAAAGAGCTGCAGCCAAGCATCAAAATTGCCAGAGATAAGATAATAAGAAGTACAAGGAGAACGAAGGAGGCCTAAGGCCTTAAGCTTAGGCAGCAGCAGACTCCATCGATCTGCTGCTGTTGCTGCTGCTGCTGCTGCTGTTGCTGCTGCTGCTGTTGCTGCTGCTGCTGATGCCACTGAATTATCCTCAGAAAAATAACCTTTGGACAACAAGCGCTGCAACAGAGGCAGACCTGTAGACACAACAAATGCAGCAACAGCAACAGCAGCAGCAGCTGCTGCAGCAGCAACAGCAGCAGATGCAACAGAGGAGAAGAAGCAAAAGGGGAGACAATAAAGAAGAAAAAAGGGACACGTGCTGCAGAGACACCCCACAGATAAAGGAGACAAATAAATTGCAGCATAAAAGGAGACGAACAATGTAATGACAAACCCTAAACCCTAAACCCTAAACCCTAAACAAAACAGCAGCAGCAAAATTATTAATAGGCTAAGATGTTGCTCTCTTCTAGCTGCTCCTCTCCTTCCCGCTGCTGCTGCTGCTGCTACTGCTGCTGCTGCTGCTGCTGCCCCACCTGATTGCAAGAACTTGTTGCCGTGCTGCCAGTAGTTGAGGTGAGAAGACAACAACTGCCATAGCTGCTGATCCTCTGCCTCCCTATACACCCCATCTTTAGTTCTTGCTGCTGCTACTGCTGCTGCTGCTGCTGATGTAGGTGTTATCGATGCTAGTGCTGCTGATGCTGCTGATGTTGGTGATGCTGCTGTTGTTGGTGCTGTTGCTGCTGATGTTGGTGTTGCTGCTGTTGCTGATGACGTTGGTGATCCGCCTGTTGTTGCTGCTACTGTTGCTGCTGCAGCTGCTGCTGTTATTTCGGTGTCTGCTGCTGCTGTTGCTGCTGCTGCTGGATGCTGCCGCTGCCTAGGTAGCTGCAGGGAAAGCGGCAGCTGCAGCAGCATCTCCTCGCCCTTGCTGCTACAGGTAATGGTGGTCTTCCTGCTGCAGCATCAGCTGCAGCAGACTCTGCTGCTGCTGCTGCTGCTTCTGCCTTTGTTATCACTGCTGCTGCGGCGGCAGCAGCTGGCAGGTTATTGCTGTGGTTGCCGTCAACTCAAGGGCTGCTGTGCGCCTTTTGCTGCCCTTTTCCTCCCTTCCTTTTACCTAATCAAATAGATTAAAACATATTTTGATTAATGTAAAATAGAAGAAGAAAAAATACGTTTAATTTGCTGCAATTAGCAGCAAAAGGCATCATCTGCTGCTGCAGCACAGAGGAACGGGTCCTTGCCACGCCTCTAGCTGTCTGTCTGTTTGTTATCTTTATAATATATTGATTTATCTTATTCTTTTTATATTTGTTTATTGATTTAATTGCTAATTAAATCAAAAAATAAAGAAAAAGGACAAATATATTTACTAGAATACCCTCCATCGATCGTATGATGAGTACGGGTACCAGGAGTCAGAGAGGGCCCCCTGGGGGGCCCCCCTTCTTGGTTGAATATACAGCTATTGCCTCTTTCTTATGTTAATATTTAATTACATTTAATTAAAAATAAAAAGGATCTAAAAGATCTGTGCTGCTAGGCACCGCAAAGAATAAGAAGGACGGGGAAGGACGCGGGGTCACCAAGAAGTGACTCGACTGCTCATAAACCCTAAACCCTAAACCCTAGACCCCAAACCCTAAACCCTAAACCCTCATATGTAGGCTTGTTTCCTTGATTTCTCCTGTTTCTTTTAATGATCTTAGAATTCCCGCTACATTTACGAGGGTGTTCAACCCAACACTCGTAAACCCTAAACCCTAAACCCTAAACCCTAAACACTGAAGGGGGTTTCGGTGCCTTTCCCTATTTATGAGGGTTTGCATATTTCCCCTGTTTATTAATTAGGGTTTATTAGAGATAAAAAAGGGAAAACAGCAAAGAAAAGGGTTTAGGGTTTAGTTGTTGTCTTCCTCAGGTCCTTCAACTAAGGAAGAACTACGTGCTTCTTTAGACAGCCTTTTTAGGATGCTGCTGCTTCTCTCACCTCTGCTGCTGCTGCTGCCGCTGCTGCTGCTGCTGCTGCTGCTGCTGCTGCTGCTGCTGCTGTGATGGTGCTTAAGGAACCCTAGCTGCTCCCTCAACTTGTTGCACAGCTGCAGGGTAGACAGCAAAGTCTCCCTCAGCTCGGTCTCTCGTCGGCATATCTCCTCTGCAGTTAGAGACGTCCGTGCACGGTGCTGCAGCAACAGCAGCAACAGCAGCAACAGCAGCAGCAACAGCAGCAACAGAACGGTGTCAATGAGTTTATTAGAGAGAAGAAAACACCGTCTTTTCCTTTCTTAATCGTAAACTACCGGGATACAAGCAGTTTAGTATGACTGAAAACTCTAGGGTTTAGGGTTTAGAGTTTAGGGTTTAGGGTTTAGGGTTTAGGGTTTACAGAGGGTGGAGCCGCTCCAATTCCTGGGAAAGCGACGCGATATTTTCTGTATAATCGCGGATATTCATGAGAAATAAATACCTGCAGTAACAAAAGCATCCAATCCTATTCCAATTAAACCCTAAACCCTAAACCCTAAACCCTAAACCCTAAACCCTAAACCCTAAACCCTAAACCCTAAACCCTAAACCCTAAACCCTAAAAAAAAAAAAAATAAAGACGTACCTCCATAGGTATTTTTTTAATAGTTTGGTTATTATTATCAACAACTTTACAGATTAATAAATTATTATTATTTAAATATTTTTGTGCTTTGTATTTTTTATTCAGGGAGAGAGCAGTAGATAGACAATTAGCTTGTGCAATTTTTCTTAATGCGTCATGATTTGCTGCTGCTTCTCCTTGCTGCAGCAGCAGCTGCTGCTCTTTTTCACGTATTTTCTCACGTATATTATATGCTGCTAAATATCTACCACGTAATGTATATTCCTTCTCTTGCTGCTGCAGTTGCTGCAATATACGCTGCTGCTGCTGCTGCACCAGCACACCAGGTAAGACCGGGCGGAAACCACAACTCTTAGGACGAGGACCCCATAATTTGCTGCTGCTGCTGCTGCTGCTGCTGCTGCTGCGTAAACGTTGGGGACCAAATAAACCTTGAATATTCGTGCTGCTGCTGCTGCTGCTGCTGCTGCTGAAGAAAGAAGGCATACTATCTCTGCTGCGACGTCCTAACCAAGGAAATATTGTACCGGGATACTCACCCTCTCCCTGATCCTGCTGTTGCTGCTGCTGCTGCTGCTGCAGCAGCAGCTGCTCCCGCTGCCAGGCAGCAAACCCCTCCAAGACACTCTGCCTCTCTCTATCCATTATGCTGCATCTGCCTGTGCCTAGATGGCATCTTATCTCATAAGGAGTAGGGGTAACAGCAACAGGAGCAGCAGCAGCAGCACCAGCAGCACCAGCAGCAGCAGCAGCAGCAGCAGCAGTTTCGTCCTTTTCTTCTTCTTCCCCATCATCAAATATACCACCAACATTTACCTGCTGCTGCAGCAAACGGAGAAACTCAGGATCGTTTGCTGCTGCTGCTGCTGCCATCCATTCAGCTCTGCTGTCCCTTGGTGCAGCAGCAGCAGCAGGAAGACTATCATCACCATCAGCAGCAGCAGCAGCAGTAGTAGGATCCCCTCCTTCTTGTTTACCTCCATCTCCTGCTGCTGCTGCTCCACTCTCACCAGTAGCAGCTGCAGTTGCTGCTGCTGCTGCAGCAGCAGCAGCAGCAGCATCAGGTGCAGCAGCTGGATCGTCTAGACGAAAGGAGACACTTAGCCTAGTTGGCGTAGTAGCAGATTGAGACCTTCTGCTGTTACGCCTGCTGCCGAGCCCCCCGCTGCTGCTGCTGCTGCTGCTGCTGCTGCTGCTGTTGGCTGCTGCCTGGGCCTCAAGGCCAACTTGCTGCTGCCATAAATCAAGCTCCTGCAGCAAACGCTCTAAGGATTCGTCTCCTTCTGCTGCTCCTGCTGCTGCTGCTGCTTCTGTGTCTGTTGCATCATCTGCTGCTCCTCTGTCAGCTTCTGCTGCTGCTAATGCTGCTGCTGCTGCAGATGCAGCAGCAGCCTGAAGGGCAGCAGCAGCAGCCTCCAGCGAGCTTCTCCTCCTGGATACTCCGCTGCTGCTAGGCTGCAGTTGCGATTTTTGACGTTGCTGCCTTTGTTGCTGCTGCTCTTGCTGCAGCTGCACCTGCTGTTTTTGCTCTTGCTGCTGCTGTTTCTGCTGCTGCTGCTGCTGCTGCTCCTTCGGTTGCTGCTGCTCTGTTTTCTCCTGCTGCTCTTGCTGCTTCTTTTGCTGTGCTTGTTGCTCTTCTTTTGGTTGTTCTTGTGGTTGCGATTTCTGCTGCTGTTGCTCCGCTTGTTGTTGCTGCTCCTGCTGCTGCGGTTGCTGCTCCTGCTGCTGCGGTTGCTGCTCCTGCTGTTGCGGTTGCTGCTCCTGCTGTTGCGGTTGCTGCTCCTGCTGTTGCGGTTGCTGCTCCTGCTGTTGCGGTTGCTGCTCCTGCTGCTGCGGGTGCTGCTGCTGCACCTCCTGAGTTGGCCCTACAAGCGGCTGCTGCAGCTCCTGGTCAGCTTTCTCTTTCTGCTGCTCCTTCTGCTGCTGCTCCTTCTGCTGCTGCTCCTTCTGCTGCTGCTCCTTCTGCTGCTCCTTCTGCTGCTCTTTCTGCTGGTCCTTCTGCTGCTCATTCTGTTGCTCCTTCTGCTGCTGCTCCTTATGCTGCTCCTTCTGCTGCTGTTCCTTATGCTGCTGCTCCTTCTGCTGCTGCTCCGTCTGCTGCTGCTCTTTCGGTTGGCCCTTCTGCTGCTGCTCCTTCTGCTGCTGCTCCTTCTGCTGCTCCTTCTGCTGAAGGTTCTCTGAGGGCTCCGAAGATTGTTGCAGCGGTTGCTGCTGCTGTTGCTGTTGTTGCTGTTGCTGCTGTTGCTGCTGCTGCTCAGACTGCACCTTCTCCTCCAGCTTTGGCGTTTGCTGCTCTTCCTGTTGTGATTGTTGCTGCTGCTGTTGCTGCTGTTGCTGCTTCTGCTTCTCCTCCTTTGACTGCTTTTGTTGTTGTTGCTGTTGCTGCTGTTCCTGCGGCTTCTGCGGCTGGTCTTGCTGCTGTTGAGGTTTCTGGTGCTGCTGCTGCTGCTGCTGCTGTTGCTGCTGCGGGTTCTGTTTCGCCTGTTGCTGCTGCTCTGGCTGGGGCACTTGCTGCTCCTGCTCTTTTGCTGGCTCCTGCTGCTGTTGCGTCTGCTGCTGCTTCTCCTCCTTTGGTGCCTGTTTCTGTTGCTGTTGTTTTTCCTGCTGCTGTTTCTGCTGCTGTTGCTGCTGATCTAGCGGAGGCCTTTGCCCCTGCTGCTCTTCCTGTTGCTGCGGTTGCTGCTGCTGCTGCAGTTGCTCTTGTTTCTGCTGCTCCTGCGGCTGCTGCTTCTCCTTTCTTGATTCTTTCTGTTGTTGCTGCTGCTTCTTTTCCTCTGGCTGTTTCTGCTGCTGCTGCTGTTGCTGCTGCTCCGGCTGCGGCCCTTGCTTCTCCTCTGATGATGATGGTGTCTCTTGCTGCTGCTGTTGCTGCTTTTGCTGCTGCTTCAGCTGCTGCTTCTCCTCCTTTGACTCATTTTTGCGCTGCGTCTCTTGCTGCTGCTGCTGCTCTTGCTGCTGCTGCTGCTCTTGCTGCTGCTGCTGCTCTTGCTGCTGCTGCTGCGGTTTTGAGGAGTCCTCAGGGAGCGGCGAGGAAGATTTTGTATCAGCGCTCGTTGGAGGCTTTGATGCTGTTCCAGCAGCAGCAGCAGCAGCAGCAGCAGAAGCAGCAGCAGGGCTTGATGTCTGAGGCTTTAGCAGCAAGAGACTCTTCCTTGCTGCCCCAGCAACAGCAGCAGCAGCAGAAGCAGCAGCAACAGCCTCAGGGCTTGACGTATCGGAATTTAATTGCAGGAGACTCCGCCTTGTTGCCCCAGCAACAGCAGCAGCAGCAACAGCAGAAGCATCAGCAGCAGCAGCAGCAGCAGGTCGCGGTGTCTCAGGCTTTAGCTGCAACAGACTCTTCCTTGCTGCCCCAGCAACAGCAGCAGCAGCAGCAGCAGCAGCATCAGCAGGCCGCGGTGTATCAGGCTTTAGCTGCAACAGACTCCTCCTTGCTGCCCCAGCAACAGCAGCAGCAGCAGCAGCACCGGCAGCTTCAACAGGAGCTGCTGCAGGAGCAGGAGCAGCAGCAGGAGCTGCTGCTGCTGCTGCTGCTGCAGCTTCTGTAGCATGTGACAAAGTTGGCTTTTTGTTATTTTGTGTAGGACTACTGCTTGCGTCTGTTGCTGTTGCTGCTGCAGCATCGACAGCAGTTGCTTCTGTTGCTGCGGCTGCTGCAGCATCAACAGCAGTTGCTTCTGTTGCTGCTGTTGCTGCTGTTGCTGCTGTTGGTATATCTGCATTACTGTCTTGGGTTCTACGCGAGTTTAGCTGCTGGGCACTCTCCACTGCTTGTGTTGCTGCTGCTGCTGGAGCAGCAGCAGGTCCCGTCTCATCCACTCTTGGGGGCCCCCCAGAGGGGGCCCCCTCATGTGGTGGGCCCTCTGCAGCCATCCAAGTAAGGAGGTTTACGTTTCTCCTGCATCAGCAGCTCCTGCAGCAGCAGCAATGGCAGCAGCAGCAGTGATTGCAGCAGCAGCTCCTGCAGCAGCAGCAACAGCAGCAGGGGATGCTGTAGTAGCTCCTGCTGCAGCAGCAGCAGCAGTATAAGTTGCTACAGCAGCGGCATCTACTGCAGGCCCCCCTGCAGCATCTGTTGCTGCAGGGGCCTAATGGATCAAGAATAGGTGTTGCTGCTCCCTGTGCTGCTGCTTCAGCTGCTGCTGCTGCTGCTGCTGCTGCGGCTGCTGCGGCTGCTGCTCAGTCATTTGTTAGGCTGGACATTAAGGGAACTATAATTGACTAAAATAAGATTTTTTATGCAAAACAATTAATAAAAATAAATAAAAACAATAAAGAAGAAGAGAAAAGAAGTTTTTTTCTTTTTTTTTCTTCTTTTTTCTTCTTCTTCTTTGCTGGCTGTGATCTAACTATTCATCTTTTAATTAATTAAGTTATAATCAACATATTAAACAAATTATTTATTTATTTCAGCAGCAGAAGCTCTGAAACAGCAGCAGCAGCAGCAGCAGCAGCAGCCACAGCAGCAGGAGCAGGATCTGGCTGCCGTCGGTGACCACGTGCCCACGTATTGCTTCTTTCTTGTTTATTGCTAAATAAAAGGAAAAATAAATTAAATTAAATTATAATTAATTAATTTAATTTATTTATTTATATTTATTTATTTATTTCTTTTATTCTTTATATATGCAGCGCCGTTTCTTCCCCTAAGTCGGGGGGGGGAAAGAGCAGCAAAGTGACCCCGATAATGATGGCTTGCTGCTGCTGATGGTTTGCTGCTGCTGCTGCAGCAGCAGCAGTAAACCATCAGCAGCAGTAACACTGCAGCAAAAAGGCAACATTACCGGCTGCCCTGATGCTGCTCGTGTTGCTGCTGCTGCTGCTCGTGTCGCTGCTGTTGATGGTGATGCTGCTCGTGTTGCTACTGCTGCTGGTGATACTGCTGCGGCTCCTGCTGCTCCTGCTGCTGTTGCTGCAATTTTTATTGTTGCTGTTGCTGTTGCTGTTGCTTCTGGTGCTGCGTCTGCTGCATCTAATGAGGGGAGACACCGCAACCCCTAAACCCTAAACCCCAATCCTAAACCCTAAACCCTAACCACCGACGCTAACGAATACAAAAACATTAACGCAACAATTGCTGCACAAAACATGAACTAGCAACAGCAGTATCTGCTGCAGTTGCTGCTCCCTGTTGCTGCAGTTACTGTTGCCTGCTGCTGCTGCTGCAACAGCAGCAGCAGCAGCAGATGATGATGATGATGCTGCGGTTAGCATGCCAACAAAATCATATAAAAGCCATTGGCCGTGGCGCTCTTGTGGGAGCAAACAACACCTAAACCCTAAACCCTAAACCCTAAACCCTAGACCACCAAGTATTTTGTCAATATGCTGCATGCGCTCTCTGAACTGCAGAGGAGCTGTCTGTACATCGCAGCGACCGTAGGAATCCCTAAACCCTAAACCCTAGTTGAGGGTTTGCAATGTTACTGCTGCTGCTGCAGCCTGAAGCCAGCTGCTAGGGTTTAGGGTTTAGAGGAGCTAAACCCCCACGCAGGCGCAGCACCAGATGTATGACTGTCTTGTCCTGAGGCAAGACATCCATCACAAACCCTAAACCCTAAACCCTTCCGCAAACCCTAATCCCTAAACCCCCACACCTAAACCCTAAACCCTTCCATCCCTGTCCCGACATGCAAGCAAAAAGAGTTCAAATTCGTGTCCTAACCCCTAATTCTAAACCCTAAACCCTAAACCCTAAACCCTAAACCCTAGGCCTACGACCTCCATCCCTAAGCGGTGGACCCTAATCCTTAAACCCTAAACCCTGAATTCTAAACCCCTCAAACATAAAGCCCGAACCAAAACCCTAAACCCTAAACCCTTAAACCCTTAAACCCTAAACCCTAAACCCTAAACCCTACAGTAAGATTATAAGATTCAAGAGTATCCTCATCCTTCATGTGTCTCCCTCCAACAATTAGTCTCTGCTGATCAGGGTTTAGTCCCTCCCTTTGCTGCAGTTGCTGCTTTAGCTGCAGCACAGTAGAATTAGGGTTTAGGTCCTCTAATGTTATTAATTTACCTGCAATACACAACAATAAACCCTAAACCCTAAACCCTAAACCCTAATACAAGCTCCAACAGAAAAGGTTAATTCTCTTGCTGCCCTCATCTAAAAAATTGACAGTTTAGGGTTTAGATAGGTGGGTTTAGGGTTTAGCTAGGGTTTAGGGTTTAGCTAGGGTTTAGGGTTTAGCTAGGGTTTAGGGTTTAGCTAGGGTTTAGGGTTTACCATTCATTGCTTGTACTTGCACAGACAAACCGCCACGCAGCTGCTGCAGCAAATTGCGGCTAGAGGGCAGCAAACCCTTCCCTTCATTCTCTGCAGCAGCAGCAACAGCAGCAGCAGCAGCAGCAGCAGCAGCAGCAGCTAAGCAAGCAGCAGCAACAAATGCGACCAACATCCATAACAAGCCAGCAAGATGCTCGCGTATAACAGAGACTAGGGTTTGTAGATTAGGGTTTAGGGTTTAGGGTTTAGGGTTTACGTAGATGTGGGGTCTCTGTAGGAGAGGTAAGGGGCAGCAGCAGCTGCTGCTGCTGCTGCTGTCCTGTCCTAAGTGCTGCTGTGGGGTTTATCCAGCTGCTGCTGCAGCAGCACAGCGTCACTGCTGCAGCAGCAAACAAATATAATTGCGTGCGCATGCTGCTGTTGCTGTTATTGCTGCTGCTGCTGCTGCTGCTGCTGTTGCTGCTGCTGCTGCTGTGGCCCTATTGAGGCAGCCCGCTCCTATTGCTGCTGCTGTGGCTGCCGTTCTAGCAATTGTTACAGCCCTTGCTGCTACTGTTTCTGCTGCTGCTGCTGTTGCTGCTGCTGCTGTTGCTGCTGCTGCTGTTGCTGCTGCAGACCCATTACCTAGGGCCTTGTGTCTCCTTATGTAAGGATTAGGCAGCAGCCTTTGTGTCTCTGTTTGTTGCCGTTGTTGTCTCCTTATTAATTAATTATGTATTTAATTATAAATATATTAAGCTGTATATACACCTCAATATACAAATTGCTCCTATCTGCTGCTGCTGCTGCTGCTACTGCTGCAAGGAGTAGCAGCAGCTGCAAGGGCCCCCCCCCAGACAGGCCCTAGGCAGGAGGGGGCCCCTCTGCTGCCCAATTTTGTTGATTTAATTTATTTAAATAAAAAATAATAAATAAAATTAATGAATAAATAAGTAAATAAATAAATAAATAAATAAAAATAAATATTTATTAATAAAGGCATAAAGGTGCCTATACACCGCAAGGCAGGAAACCCTAAGGGTTTCTTATATATAGATTAATACTATATAAATAAAAAGAAATAAAAAAAAAATAAATTAAATAAAATAATTAGTAAATAATTATATAATTATTTTTTATTTATATTTATAAATAAAAAGAAAAATAATAGTACTGCAGCAGCAGCAGCAGAAACAGCAACAGCAGCAGCAGCAGCAGCAGCTCTTTCTATTCATGCTTTATTTATAACAAAGAAAAAAAGGGTTTAAGGGCTGCCTAGGGTTTAGTAATCGAGGGTTTAGTAATCGAGGGTTTAGTAATCGAGGGTCTAGTAACCGAGGGTTTACGAATCAAGGGTTTACGAATCGAGGGTTTACGAATCGAGGGTTTAAGAAGAAGGAGGGTTTTGTACAAAATGGTTTGAAAAGAAGGGTTTAGGAGTCGAGGGTTTAGGAGTTGAGGGTTTAGGAGTTGAGGGTTTAGGAGTTAAGGGTTTAGGAGTTGAGGGTTTAGGAGTTGAGGGTTTCGGAGTTGAGGGTTTACGAGGGTTTAGGGTTTAGGGTTTATAGTAGATAAGGGTTTAGTAACTGATGGATATATATAAGAGGGTTTACAAAAGAGTAAAGGTTTTATGCCTTAAGGGTTTATTTACACATTAAGTTTTTAGGGTTTAGGGTTTAGGGTTTAGGGTTTAGGGTTTAGGGTTTAGTAGTCTATAGGTTCATCTAAATCTGAATCTGCTGATTCATCTTCATCGGCATAAATCTCTTCATCCTCAAAATGAATATCTA
>NW_013563809.1:0-2120 GCF_000499605.1 Eimeria maxima | reverse complement strand
AAAAAAAAAAAAAAAAAAAAAAAAAAAAAAAAAAAAAAAAAAAAATAAATAAATAAATAAATAAATAAAAAGGAGACAATTAATAAAAAGGAGACAGTTAAAAGGAGACAGGGAGAAGGAGACAAATAAGAGGGGACAGTTAAGAGGAGACAGGGAAAAGGAGACAGTTAATAAAAAGGAGACACTTAATAAAAAGGAGACTGTTAAAAGGGGACAGGGAAAAGGAGACAGTTAATAAAAAGGAGACAGTTAATAAAAAGGAGACAGTCAATAAAAAGGAGACAGTTAAAAAAAAGGAGACAGTTAATAAAAAGGAGACAGTTAATAAAAAGGAGACAAAAAATAACAGATGCCATTAACCCCTCCCCCCTCAAAAGAATATAGAAGCAACAAAACCCTAAACCCTACGGTAAACCCTAAACCCTAAACCCTAAACCCTAAACCCTAAACCCTAATTCTTACGCGTCTTGGTAGAGCAAAGAAGACCGCATGCGGTTGTAACTTCCATCGATGACGTAACAATTGTAAACGAGACTACAAAAGGAGACAAAAAGAGACAAAAGGAGACAATAAAGGAGACAAAAGGAGACACTAAAGGAGACAATAAAGGAGACAATAAAGGAGACAATAAAGGAGACAATAAAGGAGACAATAAAGGATACAATAAAGGAGAGATAAAGGAGTTAGGGTTTAGGGTTTACCATAACGAGCTTAACATCCCTCATTCTATCGAATTGTAGGACGAATGCCTACAACTAATTAGGGTTTAGGGTTTAGGGTTTAGGGTTTAGGGTTTACCATAACAAGCTTAACATCCCTCATTCTATCGAATTGTAGGAAGAATGCTGTCTCCTTCCATCCTTTTAATTGCATGCGTTTTATTGCTGCAGGAAATATTTTTAATTGACGGAGTAAACCCTTAAATTCTCCTTCTGTTACATCAGGTTGCCATCCGTACGTAAATACCTATACATAAACCCTAAACCCTAAACCCTAAACCCTAATTCTGCGAAAAAAGCAACCCGTAAGACGCGGTAAAAGAGGAGATATCGTTATATTACTACTAGGGTTTAGGGTTTATTAGGGTTTAGGGTTTAGTAGGATGACAACCTATGCCCTCTGTACACAAGACAACCCTAAACCCTAAACCCTAAACCCTAAACCCTAATTCGTACCTGGAACTTGCGGAGAACTGTTAGATAATCTAAATCTTCATGAGACACAAAGAGCGCGGCTCGACCTACACACAAACCGCAAACCCTAAACCCTAGAAACCCTAAACCCTAGTAACCCTAAACCCTAAACCCTAAACCCTTAAACGTACATTCCTTTATCACAGTAACATCAGTGTTTTGTGTAGGGTTAGGGTTTTAGACTTTGCTGTCTATAGCTAGGGTTTAGGGTTTGGGGATCGTGCAATTAGGGTTTAGGGTTTAGGGTTTAGGGTTTACTGGCATATAAGAAGGAGCAACCAAATAGATCAGGATAAGCAGGATGATTAGGGACAGGGAATTCCTGCAGTTGCTGCAGCAGCAGCAGCGCGTCCTTTTCGCTGCGGCAGCAGCAGAAGCAAAGTTGCTGCTGCTCTCCTCTACGTCCATAAGAAAATACTATGTCTTCTGTCTCCTATTAGCAGCAAACATACAACACGTGCAATAGATAGCTAGCTAGCTAGCTAGCTAGCTATCTACCTAGCTAGCTAGCTAGCTATCTACCTACCTACCTAGCTAGCTAGCTAGCTAGCTAGCTATCTAGCTAGCTAGCTAGCTAGCTAGATGGAGGGAGAGAGGTATATAGCTAGCTAGCTAGCCAGATAGTGTCTCCTTTAGGGTTAGGAGACACTGAATAAGGGGACAATAAATAAGGAGAGAGGGAGGAGGAGAAAAATATAAATAAAAAAGAGAAAAATATAAATAAATGTGTCTCCTTTTTATGCATAATTGTCTCCTTACTAGGGAAACACCAAAAGAAAGACGTAAAAGTTGTTGGATATCTCTTCCTCGCCAATCAGGAGGGACAGGTTGGATTGTTATTACCCTAAGGAAATAAATATATAAATAAATATATAAATAAATAAATAAATAAATGGATAAATAAATATATATATATATATATATATT
>NW_013563808.1:12777-34702 GCF_000499605.1 Eimeria maxima | reverse complement strand
ATATATATATATATATATTTATTTATTTATATATTTATTTATATAGGAGGATACAGCTGAGCATTATTTATCTTCATTAGGAGTATTAAATAGTCATTTTAATTATTTTAAATTAAAAGATGTCTCTTTTTTTATTCTTAAATCTTTATCAGGAATTAATCCATTACTTTCTTATACAGGTATATATAAATAAATTAATAAATTAATAAATTAATAAATATTATTAATTAATTAATTAATTAATTAATTAATTAATTCATGTAAGGTATAATATAAAGATAAACAGATAGATTGGTCTCTAGGCATATATGGATAGATAGGTAGAGAGATAGCTAGCTAGATGGCTAGCTAGCTAGCTAGATGGCTAGCTAGCTAGCTAGATGGCTAGATGGCTAGGTAGCTAGCTAGTTGGGGTATTGGGGGGCATGAGGATATGGACTTTGGTACTCATGCTGCTGTTGCTGCTGCTGTTGCTGCTGCTGCTGCTGCTGCTGCTGCTGCTGTTGCTGCGATTCAGACCATCTGCAGCTGCTTGAAGCTGCAGCAAGGAAGGCAGCTGAGCATGCAGCTAAAGAAGGTGGGGCTGCTGCTGCAGTTGTGTCTCTCCCCTTACCTTCTGCTGCTGCTGCTGCTGCTGCTGCTGTGTCTCTGGATGGTGTCTGCGTGGCTGCTGCTGCTGCTGTCTCCTTTTTATCTCCTTTGCTGTTTTTTTTATTTATGTTGTTTTCCTTTTATTAGAGACATATCCTTTGTTGTCCCCTTTTTTATTGCATGCATGCATACATGCATGCATTGTCTCGTGCTGCGCTGCTGCAGGGCAACTAGAGGAGCAGCAACGGCAGCTAGAAGAAGCAGCAGCACTAGCAGAGCGTCTTAAGGCCTTCGAGCAATCCCTGCAGCAACAGCCCCGGCATAAATAATAACAATTAAAACTGCAGCAGCAGCAGCAGCAGCAGCAGCAGCAGCAGGGGCACAGGTGCAGCAGCAGCAGCAACGACTATTAAAGTCGAACGCCTTCGGCCTAAACTCGTGACTGTTAAGAGAAAGCCAGCAAAGGATGCTGCTGCTGCTGCTGCTGCTGCTGCCGCTGCCGCTGCAGCTGCTGCTGCAGCAGCAGCTGCTGCTAATGCGGAGGGCGTGTTTGTCTCTTGTAGCTCTTTGTCACTACCAGCTTGAGGTGTCTCCTATTTGATGATTCTTAGCTAGCTAGCTAGGTAGCTAGATAGCTAGCTAGCTAACGGGGGGTCCGCAGGTAGCTAGATAGCTAGCTAGCTAACGGGGGGTCCGCAGGTAGCTAGCTAGCTAGCTTGCTAGCTAGTTCATTCGTTTGTTTGTATTGGTACTCTTGGCTTCTTCTTTAGATCCATCTACATGGCTGCTAGCTAGCTAGCTGTCATGTTCGCTTGCTAGCTGGCTAGCTAGCTAGCTAGCTGGCTAGCTAGCTGGCTAGCTAGCTAGTTGCTATAGAGGGTAGTTATTAATATTAAAGTAGTGGGGCTGTTTGCTCTCTCTTCCGCCAAAGCGCACGAACAGCCAGCAGCAGCGCATGCATTATTGCATGCATGCATGCATGCATTATTGCATGCATGCATGCATGTATGCATGCATGCATGCAGCAGGGGGATTGTTGGATTTGTATTTCTTTATAGAAATACAAATAGAGGGAAATTATTTTTTTTTTTTTTCTTTACTATTTAATTTTAATAAGTATATTTATTAGGATATTTGCTGCTGCTGCTGCTGCTGCATATTGCTGCTGTATGTTGCTGCTGCAGCTTGCTGCTGCTCCTACCTATTTGGCTGCTGCTGCAGCATCACACAGGCAGGCATAAAGGAACCCCCAATTCCTTGTTTGCTGCTGCAGCAACGAGCGCAACTAAATAGTAATTAATTGCCTCTATGCTGCATGCATGCATGCAGCATTTTATATCCTTGTTTGTTTGCATGCATTCCCTTTTGCTGCTGCAGGCAGTTAATTTATTTATTTCTCTTCTTCCCCCCCCTTGTTGTGCATACACTGCAGGACAAGAAGAAGAAGAAGGGGAGGGTATTAATACTATTACTACTAATAGAGAAGTATATATAATAGTTAATGAATTAAATATAAAATAAATAATTATAATTATAATTAAATTAAATTAATTAATTTATATTTATATTAATAAAAAAAAAGAATTAATATATGTTAACTATTAATAACTGCATGCAATATGTATTAGTAAACAATAACAAGGAAAAGAAAGAAAAAAGAAAAGAAATAATAAATAAATAAATAAATAAATAATAAATAAAAATAAATAAAATAAAAAATAATTAAATAACTAATAGATCCCAATAGAACTACGCATCCCACAGCAGCAGCAGCAACAACAACAGCAGCAGCAGCAGCAGCAGCAGCAGCAGCAGCAGCAGCAGCACCCGATATATTTTTTGGGGCTTTATTATATGTGGGCATGCAAAAAGGTGTTGTTTTGTGTATATTTAGGGGTGGGGCATTTTTTCTTTTTTTTATTTAATCTTTTTTTTCTTGTTTTGTTTGTCTTGTTTATATTAATATAAATAAAGGGTTTATTAGCAGCAGAAAAAGCAGCAGCTGCTGCAGCCCCAACGAGCAGCAGCAGCAGCAGCAGCAGCAGCAGACACCGACCCCCTATATAGGACAGCAGCAGCACTCCTAAGTCTCTTCTCTCCTTCTTCTTAATAAATCTGTTGCTTTGCTGCTAATTCTTAGCTACACACCAACAAGGCAGCAGCAGCAACAATAGCTTAGCAGCAGCAGCAGCAGCAGCAGCAGCAGCAGTAGAGCGGCGACTTGACGTGTGAACCCATACCCTTGACAGCTTCCTGCTGCTGGGGGTCTGTCGCTTAGCTGCAGGCAGCAGCGCCGTGCAGCAACAGCAGCAGTAGTAGCAGCAGCGGCAGCAGCAGCAGCAGCAGCAGCATTCATTTGCTGCAGCTGCTGCTGCCTGTTGATTCCCCCCCTTATTGACTCTTAGTAGATGACTTCTGGCTGTTGCAATGCAGCACCAAGTTCAGCAGCAGCAGCAGCAGCAGCAGTTGCTGCTGCAGCAGGCCTTCGGGTCTGAGCTGCCTCCTGACTATAAGCAGAAGGTTGCTGATTCTTTGGGGCTGCATGCAGATGGTAACTATCAAGCAACAGTATGGCTGCAGCAGCAGCAGCGGGAGCAGCACGTGCTGCCTTTGCTGCAGTGGTTGCTGCACCCTTTTGCTGTATTCCCTCCTTTATCTATGAAGTGCAGCACATTCTCTTTGCTGCAGCAGCAAGAGCAGCAGCAACTGCAGCAGCAAATGCAGCAGCAGCAGCAGCTATCCCCAGCAGCACAAGCAGCAGCAGATGCATACAGACGGTTCGATGAGGCAGCAAAGCTTGTTGCGCTGCAGCTGCTGCTGGATACAGTACAATCATCATGGCGTACTACCCTTAAGGAGCAGCAGCAGCTGCTGCTGCAGCAAGCTGTGCTGCAGCTAATAGAGCAACCATCGGGTCTGCTGCAGCAGATGGATATAACCATGTTACCTCCTGCAGCAGCAGCAGCTGCTGCTGCTGCTGTCACGCAGCACGTGCATGCACCTACCTTCTCCCTGCTGATGAAGGCGTCACAGTGTCTAGCAGCAATGTGCTGCTGCAGCAAATCAGGTGCAGCAGCAGCAGCAAATACAAAACAGCTGCTGCTGCAGCTAGGTGCAGCAGCAACGGGATTCTCTGTTGATTGTCTTGTACAAAGTGTGCAGCAAAATGCAGCAGATCCTCAGTATCTTGCTTCTCTGCTGCAGCAGCGGCTAGAGCAGCAGCAGCAGCTGCAGCAGCAGCAGCAGCAGCAGCAGCGGGAGCAGGCCTTCGTCTCTGCATGCCTCTTTCTTGGTCTCCTATTAGAAATACTATTAGAGCTTAATGAGGTAAATATTAGGTACCTAGCTAGGAAGCCTGCTGCTGTTGCTGCTGTTGCTGCTGTTGCTGCTGTTGCTGCTGTTGCTGCTGCTGCATATGCGTGAGAAAGGAGGACAAGCAGTTGTTGTTGTTGCTGCAGCAATCTGTGCTGCTGAGTCCGTCTGCTGCATCTAATGTGTGTATCTGTCTATTGCTGTTGCTGTTGCTGTTGCTGTTGTTGTCGTTGTTGTTGTTGTTGTTGCTGCTGCTGCTGCTGCTGCTGCTGCTGCAGGAGAACAACACATTGATGTGTCGCCTCCAAGGGAAGGAGAGGCGTCAGATAGTTCAATCCCTTATTAAGGAATTAGGCAGCAGCAGCAGCAGCAACTTGCTGCTGCAGTTGTCCCGCTGCTTGCTGCTGCGCTTCACCTCCGATCCAGCAGCACTTTGCCGTCTGCAGCCAATGGCACTTGATTGTATAAGGTTAGCAGCAGCAGCAGCAGCAGCAACAGCAGCAGCAGCAGCAGCAGCAACAGCAGCAGCAACAGCAGCAGCAACTACAGCAGCACAACATAAGCAGCAGCAAAGCAGCAATAGAAACAATAACGATGACTCTTAACCTCCCCGCCATTCTTCTTCCTCCTCATCTGCTGCTGCTGCTGCTGCTGCTGCTATATGTGCTGCAGGTGTCTTGCTGCTATAGGAGACGTAGCAGTAGTACTACGGTGTCTCTGCTGCTGGGGTATAGGAGGAGAAGAGCTAAGAGGAGTAGAGGGTTTGCTGCTGCATGCATTTGATGTACTTAATGAGAGACTTGTTAAGAAAAAACAAAAAAAACTTGTAAGATATCTATTTGCTGCTGCTGCTGCTATTGCTGCTGCTGCTGCTGTTGCTGTTGCTGCTGCTGATGTGATGCTGCTGTGATGCTGCTGCTGTTGCTGCTGTTGTTGTTGTTGCTGCTGCTTTTCAGCAGCAGCAGTGTAGGGCTCTCTTCTCAGTTGGTTGGATTGTGCTGCTAACTGTGCTGCTGCTGCTGCTGCTGCTGCTGCTGCTGCTGTTGTGCTGCAGGCAATAGAGGGCGTCAATGCTGAGACAGTTGCTGCCTTTTGCTGCCTGCTGCTGCAGTCTGTTGCTTCTGTTCTTGCTATACCTGTAGGAGATAACGTAGAAGATGAGGTAACCTTGCATGCACTTTGCTGCTGCTGCTGCTGCTGCTGCATCGGGTACTACTACTTCTCCTTCTTCGTCTCCTGTTGTGCTGCTGATTCAATTTCTGCTGCTGCTGCTGCTGCTGCTGCTGTAAGGGTAGAGGTGTGTGCATATTGGGGTGTATCCGCAGCTCTTCTCTGTACAGTTGCTTGTTGCTGGTCTCCTTAAGAACTTCGTAGAGAACTGCGGAGACTATGTAAGTTGCTGCTGCTGCTGCTGCTCTTGCTGCTGCTGCTCTTGCTGCTGCTGCTCTTGCTGCTGCTGCTCTTGCTGCTGCAATTATTAGCTCCTGCTGCTGCTTCAACTGCTGCTGCTGCTGCAAGTGTACCTGCTACTCAGCTGCAGCTCAAATTGCAACTGCTGTTGCTGTTGCTGCTGCTGCTGTTGCTGCTGTTGCTGCTGCTGCAGGTGTTGCGTAACTTCGATCCTGCCTTATTAGGCGCTTTATTATGCACGGGTATTCTTCGTGTTGCTACTCATCCCTCTGTCCGTGTATCTGGTCTAGGGATTGCTGCTGCTGCTGCGCTGCTGCGTAAGCTTGCTGCTGCATCAACAGCTGAGGATGCATCTCAGCAGCAGCAGCAGCAGCAACAGCAGCAGCAGCAGAAAGTACCCCAATGGCTAAATACAAGAGCATTATTATCTGTTACCTTTGTTAGGTGTCTCCGTGTAGGGGATCCACAGATAGTTCGTCTTATGCATCCTGCTGCTGTTGCTGCACTAGATGCTGCTGCTCTCCATCTATTAGATGCAGTAGAGAGAGGATCTAAATCAGCAGCAACAGCAGCAATTGCAGCATTAGCAGCACGTCGTCAGCAGGTACAACAAGATATCCTTACTCATCAGCAGCAGCAGCAACAGCAGCAGCAACAACAACAGCAGCAGCAGGATGAACAAGAGCAGCAACGCATGCACGAGAAGCAGCAAGACATGCTATCCCAGCTACGATCATTAGAGGCAGCAATAAAAGCATTAAATGTTATTAATCCTCTTCCTTTCCCTAATTGTCATCATTGGCTACGTAATGTTAGTAACATTATCTCCCTATACACCCCAATTACCTACCTATACATCCCAATTACCTCCCTATACACCCCAATTACCTACCTATACATCCCAATTACCTCCATATACACCATAAATATACCTCCCTATACACCATAAATACCTCCCTATACACCATAAATACCTCCCTATACACCTCAGTTGCCTCCTTATACACCATAAATATCTCCCTGTACACCTCAATTACCTCCCTATACACCCCATCAACATTTGTTATTTTGAAGAAATTATTGTTGACACTTTTGGCTGACGAATGCTGAGTCTTCATGCTGCTGCTGCTGCTGCTGCTGCTGCTGCTGCTGCTGTTGCTCTTTACAGATTGCCATGTACGCGAAGGCGGAGGATGCAGTTGCAAGAGATTCATCAGATGTGAGTTGCAGATGTTAAGAAGAAGCAGCAGCTGCTGCTTGTGCTGCTGCTGCTGCTGCTTCTTGTGCTGCTTGTGCTGCTGCTGCTGCTGCTGTTTGTGGTGGTTCTGCTCCTCCAGAATCTCTGCTGTCGTTGTTGCGTTGTTGCCTGCTGCTGTTGGTGCATTTCCTGTTGATGTTGCTGCAACGGGCTGCTCTTTGTCCTTGCTGCTGCTGCTCGTGCTGCTGCTGCTGCTGCTGCTGTAATTTGCTGTTGCTGCGTGTGCTGCTGCTGCTGCTGCTGTGCCTTAGAATTTTCCTGCTCGTTTTGCTGGTCTAAAGTCTTCTGCTCTCTTAGGCCTAACGACACTCATTGGCCTCTCTCCTGCTGCTGCAGGTTAGATCTGCTGCTGCTGCTGCTGCTGCTGCTGTCGTTTCTGCGGCTGCTGCTGCTACTACTCCGGTTGCTACTTCAGCTGCTGTTGTTGTTGCTGCTGCTGCTGTTGCTCCTCCTCTTGCTGTTGCTGCTGCTGCAGGAGTTTGTGTATATTGTGTGTATATGTATATGTATGCAGAGGAGACAACAGAATGGACAGAAGAGATCTGCAGGCAATTATTATCTTCTTCTTTGCTGCTGCGTCGTCAGGATACACCTGATTCTTTGCTGCTGCTGGTGCTGCGTGCAGCAGCAGCAGGGAAGCAATATGAATTAATGGATAAGAGCCAACCTTTATTATTCCCTGCATATATATTCTTAGATGCTTGCTGCTCCTTTGTAGAGGCACAGGTGCAGCGGCTAAAGAGTGCATGCTTAACAGCAGCAGCAGCGCAGCAAGGTAGTGCAGCAGCAGCAAATGCTGCTGCTACTGCCTGGCTGCTGCCTCAGCATGCAGCAGATTCCCCATGGCTGCTGCGCCTGTGTCGTGTCTTTGAGGGTTTAGTACGTACCCCTTTATATGATGCAGATCGTGCTGCTGCAGCAGTAGAAGCAGCAGATCGTGCTAAAGCAGCAGCAGCAGCAACAGGAGATGCAGCAGCAGCAGCAGCAGAATTTAATAAAATAGATCTATCTATTCATGATTATTTACTTGAATCAAGAAGATTAGAGTTTGTCTCTGGTGCTGCACATCTTATTAAATATTCTCCTCCTCTTGATCCTAAACATGTACTAGATCTACTCTTCCAACAGTAAGCTGCTGCTGCTGCTCCTGCTGCTGCTGCTGCTCCTCCTCCTCCTCCTCCTCCTGCTGATTATCTTGCTGCTGCTGTTGTTTTGCGTGCTTATTTAATATTCTCCTCCTCTTGATCCTAAACATGTACTTGATCTTCTCTTCCAACAGTATGCTGCAGTTGCTGCTGTTGCTGTTGCTGCTGCTGCTGCTGCTGTTGCTGCTGCTGCTGTTGCTGTTGCTGATGATGAATAATCTTGTTTGTGTTTCTCCTTTCGATCTGTTTGCCATTTCTATTACATTATCTGTATACCCTTCCTCTTCCTGTTCCTCGTGTTCGTCCTGCTGTTCCTGTTCTTCCTCCTGTTGCTGCTCCTAAAAGTTGCTGTTGCTGCTGCTGTTGCTGCTGCTGTTGCTGCTGCAGTATATTATCTACTAGAGAGAATAATAATAATAATAATAATAATAATAATAATAATATTGGGCAAATAGAGAGTATATGGTCATATCCATTAACAGCAGCACAACAAACACAACTATGCCGTCGTCGTTCCTTACAGACACTTATATTTATAAGTAGTAATGTTGCTGAATCTATACAACAATATTTACCTCTATTATTACAACATGTACAAAATAAAATGCAAGAAACTAATCATGAACATCAGGTTCGTACTCCTATTCTTCTTCTTCTTCTTCCTCCTCCTCCTCCTCCTCCTCCTACTGATGCTGCTGCTGATGCTGCTGCTGATGCTGCTGCTGATGCTGCTGTTCATGGTGGTGGGGCTGGTTGTATAGGTGTGCAACACGGTTTGTTGAGGTGCTATGTTAGTTGTGCTGCTGTTGCTGCTGCTGCTGTTGCTGCTGCTGCTGCTGCTGTTTGTGTTGCGGTGTTATGTTGATTTGCTTGTTGCTGATTCAATTTGTGTTGGTGTGTGTTGCTGCTGTTGCTGCTGCTGTTGCTGCTGCAGTTGCTGCAATCGGAGAGGGGACTGTTAGTAGAGGCATTTGTGTCTCTTGTCTCCTCAACAAGAATGTTCGCGCTGCAGCAGCAGCACACTGTCCCTCTAGTAGAGAGATTTGTTGCTGCACTAGCGCAGCTACTGGAGGAGGTCGAGCAGCAAAAGGAGAGAATTCTTGCTAAAGGGACTAATGGACATCCTGCTGCTATTTCTGCTGCTGCTGCTGCTGCTGCTGCTGCTGCACTCCCACCAACTGCAGGACTTATCTTTTTTTTGTTTGGGGATGTTAGGAATGAGCAGACACTACAAGAAGAGGAAGAAGCAGCCAAAAGAAGGTCTGTTTGCTGCTCTTGCTGCTGCTCCTGCTGCTGCTGCTGCTGCTGCACTTGCTGCTGCTGGGTTTCTGATGGTGCAGGTGGTGTCGTCTTATACAGCCATACTGCATTGTTGTATCTTTCTCCTTCTTTGTTGCTGCAATTGTTGCACTTTGCTGCTATTGTTGCTGCTGCTATCGCTGCTGCTGCTGCTGCTGCTGCTGCTGCTGCTGCAGGAGGGCTTTTGCTCGTGTACTGTCATCTCTGGAGAGTTCAATAAAAAGGACAACAGTGCCAACAGACATAGAGGCTGCTCGTGCTGGTGGATACCTGGTGGAGTGCTGCAGCAGCAGCAGCAGCAGTAGCAGCAGCACCAAAGTAGTACAACTAGATAGCCCATTCCGTGTTGCTGACGAAGAGGAACTGAGGAAACCTTTCCCTCAATGCTTACATGAGCTCCTGCAGCAGCAGCAGCAGCAGCAGAAGCCTGTGCTGCCTAGGAGACACCCATTAGCAGCAATAGTCACCAGTTTGCTGCCTTGTCTCTTCGAGATCATCTCTAGGCTGCAGCAGATATGGACAGATGAGGTACATATCTGCTGTTGCTGTTGCTGCCGCTGTTGCCGTTGCTGCTGCTGCTGCTGTTGCTGTTGCTGTTGCTGTTGCTGCTGTTGTGTTATGATGTCTGTGTTCTTACGGCTGTTTTTGTTCCGTTTTAGTTCTTGCTGCTGCACTTTCTTCCTGCTGCTGCTGCTGCTGCTTTCCCATCGTCCTCGTGTTGGTGCTGCTGTTGCTGCTGTTGCTGCTGCTGCTGCTGCTGCTGCAGGCAAATACAAGAGCGTTCCCTTACCTAGCTGAACTATTAGAGCCAGGGACAGATGAATATTTAGCTGTACAAGGAAGTGTCTCCTCCTTAGCAGATTCTTCTGCCCTTCCTCGTGCTGTCTTACAAACTTTCCCTTGTCGCCGCAGCAGCAGCAGCAGCAGCAGCAGCACAACCGGACCAACGACCAATACAAACAGCAGCACCAACAGCAGCAGCAGCACCAGCAGCAGCAGCAACAACAACAATGGTATTGGGGAAAGAGAGGCATCTGTCCTATTAGCAAGGAGACACTGCTATCATCTAAGAACTCTTGCGTATAGATTAGCGGGTATTTGTTCTCTTGCTGCTGATGCCTTCTTCCTTTATGATAATTTACCTAATAAATTATCCTTGCTGCTGCTGCAGCCGCTGCAGCAGCAACTCCCGCTGCAGCAAGTTGAGCAGCAACTTAGATTCTTCTGGGGACAGGTATTAGATCCAGATACACTACCACCACAACCTCCATACCCATCACAACAGGTAAGTATTTCTTGCTGCTGGTGCTGCTGCTGCTGCTGCTGTTGTTGTTGTTGTTGTTGTTGTTGTTGTTGTTGTTGTTGTTGTTGTTGCTGTTCTTGGCGTTGCTGCTGCTGCTGTTGCTGCTGCTGTTGCTGCTGGTGTTACGCGGTTATAGAACTGTTTGTAGTAATATAATAGTGGCAGATTAGATAGATTACTAATGTTGCTGTTGCTGTTGCTGCTGCTGCTGCTGTTGTTGTTATTGTTGCTCAGCTGCTGCTGTTCTTCGTCAACGAGGGTTTGCTGCCGCTGCTGCAGCGGCTGCGGAGGGAATGGTCAGCAATAGCAGACACGAAGGCAGCATTAGAGAGCAGCAAGAGCAGCAGCAAAGAAGAAGAGAGACGACTTGGGGTGTATCTGCAGCGGCTGTATGCCCTTAGTAATGTTGGCGACGTGCTGCTGCAGCAGATAGGATCCTTGCTGCACCACAAGACGAGTTCGCTTGTTGCTGCAGCAGCAGCAGCAGCCAGCAGCAACAGCAGCAGCAGCGGGGCCAAGACACCACCCAGCAGCACCTTTGGCAACCTGCATGCAGGTGCTGCTGTCTCCGCATCTCCTGCAGAGGATGATGAGACAGCTGCATGCGCTCGTCAGGACAGCAACAACAGTCTCCCTACCAGCAGCAGCAGCAGCAGCAGCAGCAGCAGCAGCAGCAGCAACAGCAGCGCCAACGATCTGCGCCTAGGGGTCTATTATAACCCCGCCCTCCTGCAGCCTCTTGTTGCTGCTGTTATTGAGTTACAAAGATGGCCTATACCCACTATTATACATCAAGGACATGTAATCCTGCTGTTGCTGCTGCTGCTGCTGCTGCTGGTGTCGGTGCTAGTGTTGCTGCTGGTGCTGGCGCTGCTACTGCTGTTGCTGCTAGTGTTGCTGTTGCTGTTGCTGCTAGTGTTGCTGTTGCTGCTGCTGCATCTGAGCTGCAAGCAGCAGTGGTATCCTCCCCTACTTTCTCTCCTCCGGCCCTCCAACTGCTACTGCTGCTGCTGCTGTTGCTGCTGCTGCTGCTGCAGGCTGTGCTGCGTGCTGTAGGGAAGACTATAGCCAAGCTACCTTCTCCTGTTCCTCCTTGTTTATTAGATTTATGTTTTATGAGTTTATCTCAACTTCTTTCTTATTACTTAGAAGTCACGTACGTATAGCACAATTGCTGCTGCTGCTGCTGCTGCTGTTGCTGTCGCTGCTGCTGCTGCGGCTTTTGCTGTTAATGCTGCTGTTGCCGCTATTGCTGCTGCTGGTGCTGGTGCAGTCTGTATATTCCTTAAATAATCAACTGTGCTGGAGTACGTGCAGCAGCAGCAACAGAAACAGCAGCAAGAGCAGCAGCAACAGCAGCAACAAGAGCAGCAAAATGCGTATCTCTGTGTTTATTTTTTCAGGCAGTTTGATCCCTTGGCATTTGGCGGTGATTCTCTGCAGCAGCAGCTGCTGCAGCAGCAAGGGCTGCAGGAGCAGCAGAGGGAGCAAGGAAGCACTCCCTTACAAAAATATATTAGTGGTGCTGATGTAGCAGGCAGCGGTGCCTCTTTGCTGCTCGATTATACAGGCAGTATATATCAACTTCTTAGTACCCTTGTCAAGTAAGCAGCAGCAGCAGCAGCAGCAGCAGGAGCAGCAGCAGGAGCAGCAGCAGGAGCAGCAGCAGGAGTTTAGGAGTAGCAGCAAGACCAGGTGTAGCAACAGCAGCAGCAGCAGCAGCAGCAGCTGTAACTAAAGGAGGAACAAATGCTTCTGTGGGGCCTCGTAACCTCACAGCACAATGCATGTACATTTTTGTCCTTGTTCTGCTGCTGTTGCTGCTGCTGCTGTTGCTGCTGCTGCTGCTGCTACAGGGCCGTTGATGCGAAGACGAAGGGCAACGACGGCACACCAGCAGCAACAAAGCAGCAAATTGCTGCTCTAATCAATGATCCAAGGATTGTTGCAGCCCTTAACCTGTTCCGCCCTCCAGAGGTATTGCTGCTGCCGCTGCTGCTGCTGTTGCTGCTGCTGCTGCTGATAGATGATGATGCTGCAGCTGTTGCCTGTCGCTGCTGCAGACATTCAAAGAGTCTGGTGGGGGGTTTCAAGTGTTACACATGTATGCTTTTGCTGTGCTGTTTGCTGCTGCTGCTGCTGCTGCTACTGTTGCTGCTGCTGCTGCTGCTGCAGAATAGCCAAGCATGCTCAGAGAGTTGGATGGAGGAATTGTTGACGGGTTTGTTAGAGTCAGATACAAAAGATGTTAAACTTATTATAAAAAATTTCCTTGAACATAAGAGCAAGGAGAAACTGCAGGCAAGTTCCTGCTGCTGCTGCTGCTGCTGCTGTTGTTGTTGTTGTTGTTGCTGCTGTTGCTGTTGTTACTGTTACTGCTGCTGTAGAGGGTATATGCACTGTAATTCATCTTCTGCTGGTGGTTGCTGCTGCTTCTTGTGAGCTGCTCAACAAGTAGATAGAATGCGTCACTGCGCATGCATTTTGCTGCTGCTGCTGCTGCTGTTTCTGCTGCAGGGCTGACTAATTGGCGGGGAGGCTTGATAATCACGCTACTCGTGTCTTTCAATGTAGTTGTCGCAGCAGCAGCATGAGGAGCAGCAGGGGATGCTGCTGCTCCTCATGCTGCTGCGTCTAGGTGTTCTGTACCTTCCAGCAGCAGCAGTAGCAGCAGCAGCAGCAGCAGCAGCAATAGTGGCTGTTTAGTGTCACTTTTTTCTTCTTGGCCTTCAGTTCCTTTGCTACTTTGTGTCATTAACTGTTGTCATCACCAGGAGCTCCTTCTTGCTCGCTGCAGTCACAAGCTGCAGCAGCAGCAGCAGCAGCAACTGCTGTCGTTGCCGCTGCTGCTGCTGGGCTTGCGTAGCCTCCCATCCCGCTGCTGTGTTGCAGCAGTGCAGTGCTGAATACAGTAGAATTACTGGAGATAGAATGCTGCAGTTATTCCCTCACAGCAGCAGCAACAGCAGCAGCAACAGCAGCAGCCGCAGCACCTGCAGCAGCAGTTGCCTTGGGTTCTACTGCATCTATTTAATTAAGGAATGGGTTCAGCTCATTTGTTGCGTTGCCTGTTGGGGCCCCCGTTCCTCTCCTTTTTAGCTGTCAATCCCTGGGGCCCCCCCTAGTCTTCTATGCTGGCTTGGGCTCCACCCTAGCATGAAGGGGCCCCTTTTGGCCCCAGGGGGCCCTAGTGTAGCATTGGCGGGGGCCCCTTGGGGGCCCTTATGTAGAGACCGTTGTAGAGTTTACTGTACATCTAGGGGTACCGCAATTTCTTTTAAGTTGGCCCCCTACGATTCTTGTGGGGACCCTACGGGGGCCCCCGTTTCCCTCTTGGGGCCCCCTGGTGCCCTCTTGGGGTTCCCCGGGGGCGCCTCAGTGCCCACTTGGGGGGCCCCCGGGGCCCCACACCAATTAAAAGGGGGGTAGGGGGGAGGGGCCCTTGGCTGTCTTGGATAATTTCTTTTGCTAATCTTCTTTTCTTGTATAAGTCTGATTCGTTTGTTTGTCCCCTTTTATTCATTGTAGGTGCTGCCTGCTGCTCATGCATCTTGCTGCTGCTGCTGCTGCAGACTGCTGCACCTGCAGGTTGCTGCTGCTTCTTGTGCCCTTAGGGGCCCCACGGGAGTCTCTGCAGTTGGAGCACAGCTGGCTAGCCACAACCGGATGCAGCTAGCCACAGCTAGCTATTGACATTGTACGTAGATACAGCTAGCCACAGCTACCTACAACAGAGCTGCCTTGGTCGTACCCCTTATAACGATTATTAATTTGCTAGCTAGCTAAAGAGAGCTAGATGACTAGCTAGCTAGCTGGCTGGCTTGTTAGCTGCCTGGCTTGTTAGCTGGCTAGCTAGCTAGCCAGCTAGATAGCCATCGAATATATTCTTCCTCTATCTGCCCGTTTTCGACTTGTCGTATACGAGAGTCTTCTCCTGGCGGCGTCAGCAGCAAATGGTGCAACAGCAGCAGCAGCAGCAGCAGCTGCTGCTGCTGCTGCTGCTTCTGCTGCACAGTACACCCTCATATAGACAAGACTTTTAGCAGCAGGAGCAGGAGCAGCAACAGCAAGACCATTCAATGCCGCAGACAGTCAACGGGGCAGCAGCAAAGTTTCCTACCGTTAAACCCTTACTAAACCCTAAACCCTAAACCCTTACAGGTACCTCCATACTAACACTAACACTAATATAGGAGGAAGACGAATTATTAATAATTGTTATATACCTTTTACCTCTATTAACTGCTGCTGCTGTTGCTGCTACTGCTGCTACTGCTGCTGATCCTGGTGTTGCTGCTGCTGCTGGAGCTACTGCTACAGTACCTCAGAGAATTTATATTTGTGTGTTTTTTATTTAAATAAATAAATTAAATAAAAAATAATTAAAGAAGATCTTATTTAACAATGTAACACTGCAAGCAGCAGCAGCAGCAGGAGAGCGTGGGGCCCCATAGGGGCTGCTGCGGGGCTGCTGCTGTTGTTGTTGCAGCTGCTGCAGCAGATATCGATAAGTTGCTGCTGCCTTCTGTGTTGAATCCCCTTTTTTTAAGCTTTGCTTCCTCCTTGCTGCAGCAGAAGCAGCAACGACCTAGGCAGGGGACCACCCAGATCAGCAGTAGCTGCAGCAGCAGCAGCTGCAGCTGCAGCTGCAGCAGCAGCAGCTACAGGGAAGTTGCGGCAGTGTTCTGCTGCTTGAGTTTAATATAGACAAAGAAGACAGCAGCAGCAGGTAGCACTTCTTCCTCTTACACCAGCTGCTGCTGCCGCTGCTGCTGCTGCAGCTGCTTCATCCCTCAGGTGGGCGCGATGGGGTCGGCTGCAACAAAGCCAGCGGCCCCTGCGCCAGCAGAAGCAGCAGAAACAGTAGCAGCAGCGGCAGCAGCAGGACCAGGAAAAGAAGAGGAAACAACAGCGACAACAGCAGCACCAGAAGAAAAGAAGGATACACACCTTGAGGAGGTAGAAGAATGGCTTGCTGCTGTGCATGCAGCCCCTGGGCAGCTGCTGCGGCCAGAAGCAGCTGCAACAAACCAGCGTAGATCATTAGCTTTATGTGTGTCTCGTCTGCGGTCCCTTGCTGCAGCAACAGCAGCAGCAGCAGCAGCAGAGGAGGAAGATGCCCCCCCATCAAGGGGACAAAGAAGGGCTCGTGCTGCTGTTGCTGCAGCGCAGCAAGACGCTTATCTGCAGCAGCTACAAGACCTTGAAAAGGCTGTATTAGCACCTGCAGATGATGCACAGACACCCGAACAGCAGCAGCAGCAGCAGCAGCAGCGGCAGCAGCAGCAGCTGAATATAGAACAAGTATGGGAGCTGCTAGACAGCGAAGCAGCACCATGTATACGCAGAGCAAGGAAGAGACTAAAGAGGGCGCAGCAGCACTGTGGTATATCTACGGGTCCTAGGCAGCAGCAGCAGCAGCAGCAGCAGAAGCAGAAGCAGCAGCAGGAGAAGCAGCAGCAGCAGATGGTGCTGCACCTATTAAGGCCAGAGGCTGTAGAGGCGCTGAAGCTAACTGCAGCAAAGGAGACAGATGAGGAGGAAGAGGAGGAGGAGGAGGAAGGGGAGACAGGAGGAGAGGAGGAAGAGGAGACAGGAGAATCAGCTATGGAGGAGGATGGGGAAGATACTGCAGCAGCAGCAGCAGCGGCAGCAGCAGAAGCAGAAGAGGACGAAGAAGAAGATGAAGAAGAAGAGGATGACGAAGCAGCAGCAGCAGCAGCAGCAGCAGACGGATCAGAGGAGGAGGAAGAAGAAGGTAGCGATGATGATGATGAGGAGTCTGATGAAGAAGCAGCAGCAGCAGCAGCAGAAGCAGCAGCAGCAGCAGCAAGTGACGAGGAAGAAGATGAGGATTCAGATGGTGCTGATGACGATCTCTTAGCAGAACTAGAGAGGGACGCTAAGAAGAAAGAAGAGGATGAGGAGGAGGAGCAACAGCAGCAGCAGCAGCAGGAGCAGCAGCAGCAGCAGAAGGGACGCAAGAAAGGTAAGCATGGATTAGATGATGAATTTTTTTCCTTAGAGGAGATGCATCGTTTTGTAGAGGAAGCAGAGCAGCAGGAGAAGAGAGAGCAGCAGAAGCAGCAGCAGCAGCAGAAGAAGAAGCAGCAGCAGCAGCAGCATGAGGAAGAAGACAGTAATGATGATAGTAGCGAAGAAGATGAGGAAGCAGCAGCAGCAGATCTGCTGCTGTATGAGGGTATAGACACAGCAGCAGAAGACATAAGCTCTCTATCTTATGAGGCACTCTATGGTAAACCTAAGAAGAAGAAAAAACAGCAGCAGCAGCAGCAGCAGCAGCAGCAGGAGTACGACGAGGAGGAGGAGGAGGAGGAAGAAGAAGAAGAAGGGTATAAAAAGAATCGTCGTAGGATATCTACAACAACAACAAGCAGCAACAGCGACGACGATGACGGCAACAGTCCCAACAGCAGCAAGAGCAGCAGGAGGAGCAGCAGCGGAGAAGAGGAGGAAGAGGAGGAAGAGGAGGAAGAGGAGGAGGAGGAGGGAGGACTAGTCTTCCCTAATAGTAATAAATTAGATAAAGAAGAGAAGAAATTAGAGGAAGAATTAAATCGTCTACAATTATTAATGCAACAAGAAGAAGAAGAAAAAAAAGAAGCAAAAAAAAAACGTATGCAGCAGAAACAGCAGCAAAAGTTATTGCTGCAGCAGCAGCAGCAACAACAAGAAGAAGGAGAAGAAGAAGAAGGGATGGATGAGGATAACAGCAGCAGCAATGAGGAAGACGAAGATGATATAGAAGCAGCAGCAGCAGCAGCAGCAGCAGCAGCAAAGAGTAAAAAGAGCCGTAAAGAACGCGACAAAGGGAGCTCTTCTTCTACAGCAGCAGCAGCAGCAGCAGGAGGTGCAGCAGATGGTGCAGCAGGAGCAGGAGGAGGGAGTAAATCCTTAGCAGCACTAGCAGCACGTATAGAGGAATTAGAGGAAGAATTAATAGCAGCAAAAAGATGGGAATTAACAGGGGAGGTATGGGGTAGGCAGAGGGAGAAAGACAGTCTGCTGCAGGTAGAGGACCTAACAATTCCTTATATGCAGCAGCAGCAGCAGCAGCAGCAGTTTCTGCTGCTGCAACAGCAACAACTAAGTATGGGGGATGATGATGATGAAGAAAATGCTGCTGCTGCTGCTGCTGCTGCTGCTATATCCTCTAAAGGTGCAGCAGCAGCAGCAGCAACACTCAGCAGCACCATAGAAAAAATTGTTAAGGGAAGAATAGAGAGTTGTCTCTTTGATGACGTAATAAGGAGACAGGGGTTAGCACTGCAGCAGCAGCAGCTGCAGCAGCAGCAGCGTATAGGTAGTAATAAGACAGGTGCAGCAGCAGCAGCAGCAGCAGAAGATGAACTTAATACAGATAAACCTACAGAAGGATTAGGGGATATATATGCAAGAGAGTACCAGCAGCAAGTATTAGGTGTCCCTTCTCTGCAGCAGCAGCAGCTAGATAAGGAGAAGCAGCAGCTACTTGAATTATTTGGTAAAATTATGTATAAATGTGATGCCCTAACGAACTATCATTATGTACCTAGACCTGCTGCTGCTGCTGCTGCTGCTGCTGCTGCAGCAGGAGAAGGTGGTAAGGATGCTCCTGCAACAATACGGGTTGAGGAAGCTATCCCTGTCTTTGTACCTGGTGCACCATCTGCTGCTGCTGCTGCTAGCAGCAGCAGCAGCAGAAAGGAGACAGCATTACCAGTAACAATGAAGTCAGCAGCAGAGACAACAAGAGAAGAAAGAAGAGCAGCAAGAAGGAGACAGAAGGAGAGGAGACAGAAGGCATTGCTGCGTCGTATAGATAGAGGAGAATTAACACTGCAGCAAGCGCAGCAAAGACAGCAGCAACTGCAGCAAAAGAATGCAGCAGCAAAAGAAGAAAAGAAAATAAAAAGACAAACAGGATTAACGCATGCAGAGACACTCAAGGAATTAAGGCAAGGACAAAGAAGAGTTAAAACTATTCATCTTCTTGCTGATGCAGCAAAGGCAAGGAGACAAAAAAGCAGCAACAGCAGCAGCAGCAGCAGCAGCAAGAAGTAATTATTAGAGCTAAAACTATTCATCTTCTTGCTGATGCAGCAAAGGCAAGCAGACAAAAAAGCAGCAGCAGCAGCAGCAGCAGCAAGAAGTAACTAGAGTTACAAGTACTCATCTTCTTGCTGATGCAGCAACGGCAAGGAGACAAAAAAACAGCAGCAGCAGCAGCAGCAGCAGCAGCAGCAGCAGCAGCAGCAAGAAGTAACTTGCTTCTTGTATAATAACGTTGCAGCAGCAACCAATAAATATTCACAACTGTATGAGGCATAAGTACTGCAGCAGGTGCAGCAGCAGCCAGTGCTGCTGCTGCACCTGCAGCTGTTGTTGCTGCAGTTGCTGCAGGAGCAGCAACTGCAGCTAGAGGCTTTGGTGTCCACCTGCTGCAGCAGTCTCTGCAGCAGGCTTGCTGCTGCGCCCGTGTTGCGCAGCAGCAAATTAGGCTTAGAGACAGTAGGAGGCAAACTAAGCAGCATTAGCTGCAACAGCAGCATCAGCAGCAGCATCAGCTGCTGCAGCTGCTGCTGCAGCAGCTGTGCTGTCTCCAATATATATTTCTATCTCCCGCTTGCTATGTGGGGAACTTGTCCGCATGCATGCATAAATTATTGTGTTGACTAGCTCTTGTTGCTGTTGCTGCTGTCGCTGCTGCTGCTGTTGCTGTTGCTGCTGTTGCTGCTGCTGTTGCTGTTGCTGCTGCAATGATACAATAATATAGCTACAGTGTAGTTGCTGGACTCTTTTGCTGACAGCTCAACAGAAGCATCTAGCCTGCTGCTGCTGCTGCTGCTGCTGCTGCTGCTGCTGCCTGTAGGTCTCATATGCAGCAGCATACAGTCTACTACTACTGCAGCAGCAGCTGCTGTTGGGCTGTATGGACACATCGCTCAGTACCTGATCTTAGTAGTCCTATAACAATTAGCTCCCTTCTATAAGCCTTAGCGTTGCTGCCGCTGCTGCTGCTGCTGCTACTGCTGCTGCTACTGCTGCTGCTACTGCTACTGCTACTGCTGGGTGTATGTCTACCTATTGCTACTTCTAATTCTGTGTATGTTTGCTGCTGCGGCTATCAATATCTGTCCAAACTACATACCGGCTGCAGCAGAAACAGCAGCAGCTGCTGCTGCTGCTGCAGTTGCAGCAGCAGCAGCTGCTGCTGCTGCTGTTATTGTTGTTGCTACAATGAATTCTAAATCTCGTGGAACTTGAAATGTTAAAGTTGCTGCACAATATGACAGCCTTCCCTGTTGCGGTGTCTCTGCAGCTTCAGCAGCCCATGCTGCTGCTGCTGCTGCAGCAGCAGCAGCTGCTGCTGCATGCTTTTTGCTGCTGAGGCAGCAACACCAACCAGGGGCCCCACAAAACAAAAGGCAAACAAACGGCTTCCTTAAATGTCTAACATCAGCACTCAACATACACCCCGTCAGGTGTATAGACAATCAGCTGCTGCTGCTGCTGCTGCTGCCGCTGCAGCTGCTGCTGCAGTTGGTCGTGCTGTAACTGCTGCTCCTGCTGCAGTTGCTGCTCCCTGCTGCACCAGTAGCAGGCATAGCAACACGACAATCTGCAGCAACACATTATGGGCTACCAGTCTCTGTTTCAGAGCTCCACCAGAGCAGCAATTGCTGCTGCTGCTGCTGCTGTTAGTGCAGCAGCAGCTGCTGCTGCTGCTTTGTCTCCACCCAGTCCGCCCAACTCTTGCTGCTGCTGCTGCTGTTGTTGGTGCTGTGTGCGCTGCCGCCTCCATGGGAAGTGGTGTCCCTTCCCTGAGACGTGCTGCTGCTGCAGCAACTGCTGCTGTTGCTGCTGATGCAGTAACTGCTGCTGTTGCTGCTGCTGCTGCAACTGTTGCTGCAGCACCAGTTGCTGTTGCTGCTGCTGTTGCTGTTGCAGCGATTCCCTTTTGCTGATATTCTGAACTAAAATCTGCGAATGTTGGAGAAGAAGATCCAGCTGCTGCTGCTGCTGTTGCGATTCCTACTGCTGCTGTTGCTGCTGCTGCTGCTGCTTCTCCTTTGTTGTTGCGGTTGCAGCATTTGCTGCAGTTATTGTTGTCTAAGTTGCTGCAACAACATAGATGTTTGTGCTGCTTATGCATACAATGACAGTTGTGGTCTTCTTCTTATGTTACGTATCCTTGCTGCCATTGCTGCTGCTGCTGCTGCTGCACCCACCCAATCCTACTCCTACTCCTGCTGCTGCTGCTGCTGCTGCTGCTGATGGCGCTAATGGTGGTGGTGCTATGAATGGTTGAATCCTATGAATTCTGGTTACATGGGTGGTCTCATACTAAGACTTTGCATAGGTGGTGGTTTAGTGGGGCCCCCCATCATACCTGGGGGCCCCCCCCCGATCATGGATGGTCTGCCCCCCGGCATGCCCATCATTCCTCTTGCCCCTGGCATCATGCCTGCCGGGCCCCCTGGTGGTCCGCCTGGATAGCCTGCCGGTCCTGGCATGGGTCCACCAGGGAATGGGGGCCCCCCAGGATAAGGTGTTCCCATCATACCTGGTGGTCCCATCATCATAGAGGGTCTACCCGGCGGTCCCCCTACCCCTACCATAGGGCCCCCTGCTGGGGGCCCCCCTCCAGGTCCACCACCCATGATAGGTGTTGTAGGTCCATAACCTGGTGGTAATAATGCAGGATTAGGCATAGGTAATATAGGAGAAGGAGAAAATGCATCAGGACCTGCAGCATGCTCAAGTATTGCTTGTTGTTTAATATATTCTTTTTGTCTCCTTTCCTGTCTCCTATCTATCATCTCTGCAGCAATAGCAGTAAGAGTAGCAATAAAATATAATACTGCTGCAGCAATCATAAGAAAAAAAGAATAAGATATAGTAGGCATATGGAATTGTTGGGCAAGTACAATCATATTAAAACAGGTATGTGTCTCCCATAGCCAATATGCAGCAGCAGCAGGAGACAATAAGGAAGAAAAAAGGAGACAGGATACAATTAATAACATAAATTTACCAAATAAAAAAAAGTACCCAATAGATAATAATACTATACCTGTACATAAACAAATAATACCTAATAATAATGTATTAACATTAGATAATCTCTTATAGCAAGATAATCTAGTAGTTAATGCATCTTGGCAAGAAGAAGGGCATTGTGCAGCCCATGCTGCATGCTGCTGCTGCTGCTGCTGCTGCTGTCCTAATAATACTGCAGCACTTATTGATTCATTACTTGTTGCTACCCTATTAGGCCAACTTATTAACTGTCTCCCCCCATCAAAGGATATGTTATATAGTCCCCATTTAGTCTCCTTATATAATTGATGCTTTTCTTCGCTCCTATACATATATCTATAATTTATTTCCTTACTAATTAACCAATCAGGTAAACAAATACAGGAGACACTTAATATAACTCCTATTAAACCAAGGAGACACATTATATACCATAAAAAGGACACAGAAGGAGACACTTCTGTCTCCTCACGATATTTACGACGACGACCACCAGCACCCATCTTTTTTTTTTTTTTTTTTTTTTTTTTTTTTTTTTTTTTTTTTTTTTTTTTTTTTTTTTTT
>NW_013563808.1:5000-12677 GCF_000499605.1 Eimeria maxima | reverse complement strand
TTTTTTTTTTTTTTTTATTTATTTATTTTATTTATTTTATTTTATTTATTTATTTATTTATTTTTTTTTTCTTCTTTTATATTGTTTTTATATGTTATATCTATTATACGTAAATATATATATACATATACTATATTATATATATGTATATGTATATATATATATATATATATATATAATTATATATATATTATGTATATTTGTATACAGATAGGAAAGGAGACAGATAGATAAGAAAGAGAGACAATTAAACCCTAAATCAATAAAAGGAGACAAAAGGAGACAAAAGGAGACACTTAGATAAATAATAATAATAATTAATAATAATAATTAATAATAATAATTAATAATAATAATTAATATTTATTATTATTATTTATTATAACAAGAGCTGTACATAAATAAATAAATCCCTTTCTTATTATCTTTATTTCCCTTATTATTATTATAATAAAAATAAATAAATAAATAAATAAATAATAAAGGTAATAAATAATCCTCTTGCTGCTGTTAATAGACAACAAGATCGTCGCCACTGCTGTGCTGCAGATGCAGCTAAATACCACCACGAGGGTTTAGGGTTTAGGGTTTAGGGTTTAGGGTTTAGATAGATAATTCAATAGCCCTAATAAAAGAAGAAGAAAAAAGAAAGAACAAAGAAAGAAGAAAGAAGAAGAAAGAAGAAGAAAAAGGAAGAAAAGGAAGAAGAATTATTATTTGCTGCTGCTAATGCGGAGAAAAGACAAGAAAATTTAAACGAGGTGTACGTACACTGCAACAAAACCCCACAATGTGCAGCGCAGCAGCATGGTGTCTGGCACCTAACACCTTGTGCTGCTGCTGTTGCTGCTGTTTTTGTTGCTGCTGCAGCTGCAGCTGCTGCTTTCCTGTTTTGCTGCTGCTGCTGCTGCTGTTGTTGTTGCTGCTGTTGTTGCGGCGGAGCAGGAAGGAGGTAAGAAGGGGAGAAGGAAGAGTTGTGCTGCAGCAGCTGCTGCTTTTGCTGCTGCTGCTGACTCGTGTGTTTGCTGCTGCTATGGACAGACAGGTTCCTTGACGCAATACTACTAACAGCAACAGCAGCAGCAGCAGCAGCAGCAGCAGCAGCTCAAAAGCAGCAGGCTGAGTAAGGAGAGGTAAGGGGAAGCAGAGCAGCAAGAGAATGTTAGGGATAAATAAGAAGGAAAAGGAAGGCAATAAATATTTATTGTTGTTGTTTCTTGTGCTGCAGCAGACTGAGCAGCAGTAGCAGCAGCCGCAGCAGCAGCAGCAGCAGCAGCAGCAGCTCAACAAAGTGTCGATGCTGCTGCTGGTTACTGCAGCAGCAACAAAAAGAAGTTTGCTGCTCCTGCAAATAGTATGAATTAACTTCGTCAATGTAAGGATTAAAAGGGACTAAATAATACCATACTTTTGCTGCTGCTGCTGCTGCTACTGCTCCGGCTGCTGCTGCTGCTGCTGCTGCTCCTGTGAAGCTGGACTAGCGATAAGCTTCCGTTGAGTGCCTTCATGCAGCAGCAGCAGCAGCAGCAGCAGCAGCAGCAGCAATTAACTCCTTTATATTTATTTATTCTTTTTATATTTAAATGTCTTTTCTTTCCCTTTAATTATATTATATAAAAGCAGCAGCAAAGGATATATGTAACACACTCATGCTGCAGCAGCAAGCGCAGCAGCAGCAGCAGCAGCTGCTGCTGCTGCTGCTGCTGCTGCTCCTTCCCCAGGGGGCTGACACAGGGGCAAAGAATAAATAAAATATAATTGTTTACAATTACTATTGTTATAAAAAATAGATCTATTTGTTCTTTTATAATAAACAATAGCAGCAATAGCAGCAACAATAGCAGCAGCAATAGTAGCAGCAATTGTAGTAGTAGCAGCAGCAGCAGCAGCAGCAACGCGGGAGAGGGGGGCCCCCGTCGGCTGCTGCCTTTTATGCAGCAGACCCCACAGATCATAGACTTCTCCTTCTTTTCTTCTCTCTATTTTATTGTATGGGGCCCCCATCTATAGAGACACCCCTTACTATAAGATTATCTCTGCTGCTGCAGTAATAGCAGCAGCAGCAGCTGCAGCAGCAGCTGCAGCAGTTGCACTCCCGTAGCAGCAGCAACATTTTAAAGAAACAGCAGCAGCAACAGTAGTAGTAGTAGCAGCAGCAGCAGCGCGAACATCCTAACGCAAACACACAGGGCAGCACCTACAACAACAACAACAGCAGCAGCAGCAGCAACCTGTCCCCCGAGGGAGCTAGGGGCCCCCGTCCCTTTTGCTGCTGCTGCTGCTACTTTTGCTGCTGCTGCAGTTAGTCTCCATAAGGAAAAACGAGGGAAGGGTCTCAACATTGAGACTCATTTGCTGCTGCTGCTGCTGCTACTGCTGCTGCACCTCGTCCTCTTGTATTCGCCGACCTCCGTCATCCATGGGAACCGCAGCAACGGATGCTGCAACGGAGACGCAGCAGCAGCAGCAACAGCCGCAGCAGCAGCAGTTCTGCTTCCTTGGCGGCAGCTAATAAGGTTAGGGGCCTCCCCTGCTGCTGATAGAACGGTCTTAGGGACACATGGGGGTATTGGGTACAGGAGACGATTTCCCTAGGGGCCCTCATGCAGCAGGTGCAGCGGCATCAGCAGCAACAGCAGCAACAGCAGCAGCAGCAGCAGCAGCAGCAGCATCAGCAGTAAGAACAACATCATCAGCAACAACAGAAGAGGAGGCAGCAAACCCACAACGTTCGGGGGAAAGAAAACGATCCCAGGATCGGGATCGACCTCGGGATCGATCCCCAGAAAGGAGACGATCCCGGGATCGATATTGGGATCGATCCCCAGATAGGAGACGATCCCGGGATCGATCGCGGGATCGATCCTGGGACCGACGTACCCACGAGGTCCGATCCCCAAGAAGGCGATCCCCAAGGAGACGATCCCCGTATAAACGGCCCTCCCCTGAGAGACAAGAACCCCACAGATCCCCGCGGGATCCACAAATGCGGAGACGATCCCAGGAGAGACGATCCCAGGATAGACGATCCCAACACAGGGGCTACTCGCCGTCTTATAGGCACAATCCGTCCCCTAGACGATCCCCAGGACGATCCCACAGAATCTCACCGGGGAGGAGACGATCCCCAGAGAGACGACCCCACAGGATATCGCCGGGGCGGAGACGATCCCCAAGACGATCCCGATCCCGAGATGGCCGCTGGGACACTCAACAGGTCTCAAGAGGAGGTTGGGCGTCTCCAAGAGAACGATCCCCGGGGAGACGATCCCCGGGGAGACGATCCCCGGGGAGACGATCCGTAGAGCGCCATACACGGAGATCACGATCCCAAGATAGAGGCTGGGGAACGCATGTGCGAAGACGATCCCCAGGGAGACGATCCCCGGGAAGACGATCCCCATGGAGACGTTCCCCAGAAACCCACCATGAGGAGCCGCAGCAACAACAGCAGCAGCAGCAGAAACAACCGGAATGCTCATCAGCAGCAGCAGCAGTAGCAGCAACTGCAGCAGCTGCTGCGAGGTGGATCGAGCGAGAGGGGCAAAGGCTTAACTCTAAGGACGTAGCACCTCAGTATAAGGGCGGCAGCAGCAGCAGCAACAGCAGCAGCAGCAACAACAACAGCAACAGCAGCACCAGCAGCAGTGACAAAGAGTGGGGCAGCACTAGGCGACAGACCTCATGGCACCCGGAGCAGCTGCAGAGACAGCAGCAGCAGCAGCAACAACAACAAGATCAGCAGCAACAGCAGCAGCAACAATCTGCATCAGCTAAGAGGCTCAACTCGGCGGGAGACACGTCTTGGAGCAGCGGGATCGCGAATGCTGCAGCAGCAACAGGTTCAGGAGCAGAAGCAGCAGCAGCAGCAGCAGCAGCAGCAACAGAAACAGCAGCAAAAAGGCAGACAGAGGCCGCCCGCCCCTCCTCAATTGAGGAAGGAGCAGCAGCACGGCGACACTGGCAGCAGCTATCGGATGCGCAGCAGCGTCAACAGCAGCACCAGCAGCAGCAACAAGTGTTGCAGCAGCAGCAGCAAACGCAGCAGCAGCAGCAATCCCAACTGCGACGAGAACAGCAGCGGCAGCAGCGAGACGCAGGGTTTCCCGCAGCAGGGGATATGCAGCAGCGGGCAGTGCAGCAACGGCAACTAGGGAAGCAACAACAACAGCAGCAACAACAGCAGCAGGCGCAGCAGAAGCAGCAGCAGCAGCCGCAATTGCAGCAGAAGAGAGATGAAGTGCTGCGGAAGAGGGAAGTGTTGATGCGTGGAGAGGGTGCAACAGCAGCAACAGCAGCAACAGCTGCTGCTGCTGCTGGAGGTACTGCGGCAGCAGATGAAGCAGCTACTGCTACCCCTGCAGCAGCATCTCAGGAAGCAGCAGCAGCAGGGGGGCAGACAGCAGCAACAGCAGCAGCAGCAGCAGCAGCGGCAGGTGGCGAAGATTTGTGCTGCTTCCACAGAACTCATGGTATAAGCAGCAAGGCGTTATCAGAACCATCCGCAGCAGCAGCAGCAGCAGCAGCAACAGCAACAGCAGCAGCAGCAGCAGCACGGAGACAGTGCAGTATTAAACAAATGCTGAGAAATACAAACATAAGGGCGCAGCTGTCTCTCTCTGATGAGGGTGCATGCAGCGGCCCTCTTGATGAGGATACAGAAGCAGCAGCAGCAGCAGCAGCAACTGCAGCAGCAGCAGCAACCGCAGCAGGAGGGACACTTGAGGAGATACTTTCTCTCTGTAATCAAACGCAACAGGCAGCACTCCCACCTGTCCCCTCTGTCTACCCGGATATTCCTGCTGCTGCTGCTGCTTCTGATAAACAAGATGGCCCTTCTGCTGCTGCTGCTGCAGACAGAGAAGCAGCAGCAGCAACAACAGAGAGCGAGGCAACAGTGAGAGAAAATGTGGCAGAAGGGGATGAGCTATTCGCTGCAGCAGCAGCAGCATGTAGGCAGCTGCTTGCAGTGCCTGCTGCTGCAGCAACAGCAACAGCAGCAACAGCAGCAGCAGGATCGAGATCCAATACTGCTGCTGGTGCTGCTGCTCCCCTCCCCAACAGCCGCAGCGTGACAGGAGGGAGCGGCAACAAGGGCACAGCAGCAGCAGCAGCCGCAGCAGGGGCTGGCAGCAGCAGCAGCAGTCGCCCCGCAGGAGGAAAGCCGACGCAGGCTGCAGGTTCACCTTCGAGAGCAGCAAACGCAGCAACAAGTGCAGCACCAACTGCTGCTGCTGCTGCTGCTGCTCGGTTGGTGCGTGCTCTTGCAGCAAATGCTGGTGTTGCTGCTGCTGCTGCTGCGCTGCACCCCGAAGCAGCAACGGAAGAAGCAGCAGCAGCAATAGCCTCTGCTGCATTAAAGGGAGTCTTTGCTCCTCGTTGCAGGTACACCCAACAGAAGCAGCAGCAACGAAAGCAGCAGCAGCAACAACGGCAGCAGCAGCAGCAGCAGCAGACCGGAGAAGACAGCAGCAGTTGCCTGTTGCAGTCCATGCCAAGTATAGCAAGCGTGCCTTTGTTCTCTGAGCGTAGCCACACATCCCCCTCAGCAGCAGCAGCAGCAGCAGGAACAGGAGGAGCAGGAGCAGGAGCAGCAGCAGCAGCAGGAGGCCGGCGTCCCCCTAGTGTGTCTCCTGAGGAAGGAGGAGTATCTAAATCATCATTAGGAGACACAAGATTTGTAACAGGAGACACGGGAGTTTGCGGTGTATTTGCTGCTGCGCATGCATTTGAATTAGGAGGTTTTGCTGCTGCAGCAACTTTGCTGCAGCTGCATCCTTATGATGCTGCTGTTGCTGCAGCAGCAACAGCAAATGGTGATCTATTTCTTCTTGATCTAGCAGGTCTCCGTATCCGTTCCCTGTTACTCCCTCCCCCCCGCAGCACCACCTCTACCACCAACAACAAGTGCAGCAGCAGCAGCAGCAGCAGCAGCAGCAGCTTAGCCTGGTTTGCTGCTCAAGGTATAGTTGCTGCTGGCAGCAGCAACGGCAGCATTCATCTCTTTGATCCGCGAATAGGGAAACAAATAAATCAATGGAGGGCACAAAAGGGACCCGTTAATTCTCTACAATCTATAGGACCTTATGGTACCTCGTGCTGCTGCTGCTGCTGCTGCTGTTGTTGCAGCTGCTGGTGATGGTCTTGTTGTTGTTGTTGTTGCTCCTGCTGCTGCTCTTTGTTGGTGGTGCTACTGTTGCTGTTGTTGCTCTGGGTCATGCTGCTGCTCATTCTCCTGTTTCTGCTGCTATTGCTGCTACTGTTGCTGCGCGTGAGGCCAGTAGTAACTCATCCCCCCCTGTTGCTGCTGCTGTTGCTGTTGCTGCTGTTGTGTGTATTCAGTGTGTATGTCTGCTTCGTCATCTGAATCTTTTATAAATTTTTGGGATCTTCGTCTCCCCCCTCGGGATCGACTCGATCCCATCGATCCCACCGATCCCAGCGCCTGGTGGTGGGGTGGGGGGAGCAGCAGCAGCAGCAGCAGCAGCAGCAAAAATGGTGTCTTATCTTCTTTACGATTTGAGGATGGTATCTCTGCTGTTGCTGTCTCTCCTGATGAATCCTGTCTTGCTGCAGCAACACTAGGAGGAGATGTAGCGGTAAGACTTAGGGTTTAGGGTTTAGGGTTTAGGGTTTAGGGATTAGGGTTTAGGGTTTAAATGATCATTCATGGGGATTACTTACGATTTAGATGTTGTGATGGTTTATGGTTGAGATGCTTAGGATTTACTATTTAGTGTTTAGTGTTTAGGGTTTAGGGTTTAGGGTTTAGGGTTTAGGGTTTAGGGTTTAGGGTTTGTGTACAGATACTATCATTACCTATATCTATGAATCCTTGTGAGCCTTTATTATCATTTCCTTCTATAGAAGAATTAACATTTTATTCTTCTCTTTTTTTTACCCCTAATGGTAGATCTATTTGTCTTATAGGAGAGAGACAACATTCACAAAGATTAAGAGAAGCAACAGGTACTCCTGCTGCTACTGTTGCTGCTGCTGCTGCTAATGCTGCTGCTAATGCTGCTGTTGTTGCTGCTGCTGCTTCTTTCTACACTTTATACGAGTCTCCTACGCATCCTCTGTCTTCTCCTCTGTTGCTGCTGCTGCTGCTGCTGCGTCTCTTGCTGCTGCATGACTTGTCTCTCATAATGATCCTACTGCTGCTGCTGCTGCTGCTGCTGCTGTTGCTGCTGCTGCTGCTGCAGGTCTTCTGTCTCACCCTGTATGTGAGTTATGGGACTTACATGATACAAGTTATAGAGCACAGATGTCTGTATGGGGATCGTCTTGGGATCGTCTCCGTCCCTACCCCACACCTCCAGGGAGGAGGAGACGATCCCAAGACGATCCCCATAAAGAGAAATCGTCTCCCCTCTTCTCCCTCCCTAACTGTCTCTTCCCTCAAATTCTAGCTGTCCAAACCAGCAGCAGCAGCAACAGCAGCAGCAACAGCAGCAGCAGCAGCGGCAGCAGCAACAGCAGCAGCAATCCTTACCGTATTTTCCTTAATACAGCATTTGCTGATGAGGCAGAAGACAGCACTGCTGCAGCAAAGGAGACACCTTATGACAGCCCAACAGCTCCTACTGCAGCAGCAGCAGCAGCAACAGCAGCAGCTCCTACTGCATCTTCTGCTGGATCTGTCTCTGCAGTATCGCCACCATCAACAGCAGCAGC
>NW_013563807.1:76626-89126 GCF_000499605.1 Eimeria maxima | reverse complement strand
CTGGTCTGCTGTTACTATTACTGTCGGTGCTGCTGCTGCTGCTGCTGCTGCTGCCCCCATCACGATGTTTGCTGCTGTAACCTCTTAGACGGCCCTCTACGACTCTTGCTGCTGCTGCTTCTGCAAGGGAGGTGCAGCAACGCATGCAGCACTCCCTGTCGCTGCTGCTGCTGCTGCTGTTGCTGCTGCTGTTGCTGCTGTTGCTGCTGTCGGTGGCGCTGCGGACTGGAGGTGGGAGACAGAGGCACACAGATGTGCGCACAGTGGGTCCTTGGGTACGCCTTTGCTGCTGCTGCAGCTGCTGCAGTAGAGAGAGTTGCTGCTGCTGCAGCTGCTGCTGCTGCTGCAGCAAATCCCTCAGCTCCCCACAGAAACTGTTTAGCTGCTCAGCTAGCAGCAGGGCCCCACAGCTTGCTGCAGGCGCAAAAGGCAGCAGCACCAAGACGTTAGACGTCCGCTGTAGCTTCCCGCTGCTGCTGCTGCCGTTGTAGCTGTTGCTGTTGCCGTTGCTGTTGCCGTTGCTGTTGCTGTTGCTGCTGCTGCTGCTGCTCTGTGCAGCTACACGACGCACAGCTGCTGCTGCCCCTGCTAAGTCGTCTACCAGTAGAAGGGGACAGTGGCCTTGTATAAACTGACGAACAAGCTCTTCCGATGCAGCAGCAGCAGCAGCAGCAGCAGCAGCAGTTTCTCCTGCTGCTGCTGTTGCTGCTGTTGTTGCTGCATCCGGAGATACGTTATCACTGCTGCTGCTGTCAAGTTGCTGCGGCGGCTGAGGAAGGACAACTTTGGCTAGAGCAGCAGTAGCTTCCTGCTGCTGCTGCTGCCGCTGCTGTTGCTGCTGCTGCTGCTGCAGACTCGGCTGTAAGAGAGGGGAGCAGCAATGCTGCTGCAGGTCCCCGCGCATGCTCCTGCTGCAGTTGCTGTTCATTAGCAGCTCAACAGCCCGCCGTACTTTGCTGCAGCAGTTAACGACATCTCGTGCTGCTCTTTGCTGCTGCTGCTGCTGTCGTTGCTGCAGGAGCATCCGTTGCTGCTGCTGTTGCTGCTGTTTCTGTTGCTGCTGCTGGCCCTCATCTCTGTCTGTGGACCCACTCGTCATTCGCACGTCTTCTTCTTCTTGATGCTGCAGCTGGTGCTGCTGCTGCTGCTGCTGCAGCTCCTGCAGCTGCTGCTGCAACGAGGTAATCATTGCTGCTGCTGCTGCTTCTCCTTGCTGCGCCAGCAGCAGCAGCCAAGACATCAATGCCTCTAAGGCAGCCCATGTGGGGCTAACGGACAGCCGCAGCTGCTGCATCGCAGGCCTTTTCTTGCTGTCGCTGCTGCTGCTGCTGCTGCTGCTGTTGCTAATGGTTGCACTTAGCTGCTGCAGTTCTGCAGTCAAGCAGCTGTAGTTGAATTGCTGCTGCTGCTGCGGCAGCAAGAGCACCATGCGGGCTCCTTCTAGTGCTGCTGCATCGTTCAACAGGCTATCGCTCCTGCTGCTGCTCCTGCTGTGGCTGCTGCTGCTGCTGCTGCTGCTGCTGCAGCTGTTGCTTGCGTCAGCAGCAGCAGATGCACCACGTCTCCTTTCCTTCATAAAACGCACAAATCCCTCCCGCCTCTCCATTTGCCGCCGCAGCAGCTGCTGGCAGCTGCTGGGAGAACTATTTACGGTTGCTGCTGCTGCTGCTGCTGCCGGTGCTGCTGGTGCTGCTGGTGCTGCTGTTTCCTCTTTAGTTTCTGCTGCTGCTGTTGCTGTTGCTCCTGTTTGTGGGGCCGCAGGTGGCGACTGCAGCAGCTGCAGCAGCAGACGCATGCGGCGTCGCATACTTTGTGCTGCTCTTAGCCACAAGAGGGCATCATAGAACTGCACAGCAGCAGCAGGAACTGCTGCCTCTACCCTCCTAGCAGCAGCTTCCATCTCCGCCACATTACTGCTGCTGCTGCTGCTGCTGCTGCAGTTACTGTTGCTGCTGCTGCTGCTGCTGCTGCTGCTGCGGGTAAGGTCTAACAACGTTCTTAGTGCCTCTAAGAAAGTCATTAAGAGCGCCTTGAGTGTATCGACAGCTCCGTCCTCAAACTCCTCTAGTGCTGCAAGCGGTGCAGCAGCAGCAGCAGCAGCAGCAGCAGCAGTAGCAGCAGCAGCAGCAGGACAACTGCACCGACGGAGTTCCTGCCGGCGCACAACCAGGCCCTCGCTATACACTGCTGCAGTTGGAGCAGCAGATACACCGCGCATGCATATGAGTGGCGATGCGGCCGGGGAACTAACGATGCTGCTGCTGCTGCTGCTGCTGCTGCTATTGCTGCTGAGGCTGCGGCTTGTGGCAAGCTCCCGCGCAAAGAAGTGCAGCAGCAACTCCCTCATACCTAAATGAGAGGCAGCTAACTCAGTAAAAGAGAAGCTGCTGCTGCTGCTGCTGCTGCTGCTGTTGCTACTCTTCTTTGCTGTCGCTCCATCGCTCCTGCTGCTGCTGCTGCTGGAGGGAACGAACTGCAGCAGCTGCCGCAGCCAATTGGATTGACTAAAAGCTTGAAGTTCTTCAAAGGCAGCAGCATAATCCTGATTAGTTGCTGCTGCTGCTGCTTTGCTGCTGCTGCTGTTGCTGCTGGTGGTGGTGGTGGTGCTCTTTGCGCTGCTGTCGCTGCTGTTGCCTCTGGCACTCTTGGATGCCTTCCCTGCTGCTCCTTTTCTCTTTGCTGCTGCAGCAGCAGCAGCAGCAGCTGCTGCTGCTGCTGCATGAGGTCCATGGAAGACCGCCCGCAGCAAATACAACGCAAGCGGTGCCGTCATCATCGGCTGCAGGCGTTGGCCTTGTGCTGCTGCTGCTGCTGCTGCTGCATGCTCCTGCTGCTGCTGCAGCGTTGCTGCTGAGCCATCAGGGGAGAAGGAGACCAAAGAGGTGCCTCCTACCTGACCGTCTAACCACTGCAGCAGCAGCGCTACTCCCTGCAGCTGCTGCTGCTGTTGCTGCTTCACTGCAGCAGACAGGCACAGCCTGCAGCAGCAGCAGCAACAGCAAATCCCCCTGCACCTGCTGCAGGCCCTGCGATAAGCCAAATCCGTGCTGTTGCCGCTGCTGCTACTGCTTCTGCTAGATGGCAGGGATGCAGCAGCAGCAGCAGCAGCAGCAGCAGCAGCAGCAGGCTGTTTTCCAACTCGCATCCACACAACCTGCCTAGACACTTGGACCTTCAGATACACCGGGTCGGCAGGAGAAGCAGCAGCAGCACGTGCTGCTGCTGCTGCTGCTGTTGAAGTTGTTGCTGCTGTTGCTGCTGCTGCTGCTGTTGTTGTTGCACCGGTTGCTGGAGATGCTGCAACTCGATGGACGGGCTCGATGCTGTCTGCTGCAGCATGCGCAGCAGCAGCAGTAGTAGTAGTAGCAGCAGTAGCAGCAGCGGGAGTAGCAGCAGCAGGAGTAGCAGCAGCAGCAACATCATTCTCCCTCGCAATTGCTGGGGAGTACTGCTGCTCACTGGCAGCAATTTCCAGTGGGGTCTGCTGCTGCTGCCGCCGCTGCCGCTGCTGCAGCAGCAGCTGCTGCTGCTGCTGCTGCTGCTTCTCTTGCTGCTCTTCTGGCTCCCTTTTTAAATTGTGCTGCAGCAATTGCTCCTGTTTCGCCTGCTCCCTTAATAACTGTTGCTGCTGCTGCTGCTGCTGCTGCTGTTGCTGCCTGCGCTGCTGCTCAGCAACTTCCCCATTCTGCTGTGGCTTCCTTCCAGCGCCTGCTGCTGCTGCCGCCGCTCCTGTTGCTGCTGCTGCTGCTGCTGCTGGTGCCTTACCGTTGGCCAATTTAGCAGCAGCTGCTGCTGCTACTCCATTCGTTGCATCCACTGCTGCTGCTGCCCGTGGCCGCCGAACAGCATGCGCTGCTGCTGATGGTGCTGCTGCTGCAGCAGAATCATGATCCGTGCTCCCCGCAGTGTCAGCAGGAGCAGCAGCAGCAGGAGGAGCAGCAGCAGCAGCAGCAGGCTGCTGCTGCGGGCGAATATCGATATAATAACATTCGCCTGTCTTTAATGCATCCCAATGCAACGGCAAAGAAAAACCTGAACACAACATCACATGCATGCGCTGCTGCTGCTGCTGCTGCTGCTGTTGCTGCTGCTGCTGCTAATGCTGCTAATGCTGTTATTGCTACTCTTGCTGCTGCTGCTGCTGCTGCTGCTGCTGCTCTTGCGACTGATACTGATATTCTAACCACTACAGCAGCAATACAACACCACCAACACCACCAACAACAGCACCAACAGCAGCACGAACAGCAGCAGCACCAACAGCAGCAGCAGCAGCACCAACAGCAGCAGCAGCAGCAGCAGCAGCAGCAGCATAATTACCTTGTAGAGTAATAAGACTAAGGAACATTTGTTGCTGTAAATTAAACAGCGAAGAAATGAATCGATTTAATCGGCGCTCATTACGAGCAAATCTATGAGGTAATTCTATACATTTTTCCTCATATTCTGCTGCTGCTGCTGCTGCTGCTGCTGCTGTTGCTGCTGCTGTTGCTGCTGTTGCTGATGTTGATGATGCTGATGATGACGATGAGAATGATGGGTGATAATGAGGGGGAAGGGATCCTCCTCCTCCTCCTCCTGCTCCTGCTGCTGCTGCTGCTCCTGCTGCTGCTGCTGCTCCTGCTGCTGCTGCTGCTGCTCGAGGGAGGCGCAGCACAATCTGTTTAACCTTGGGAGAGAATGAAGCAGCAGCAGAATCGGATATCTCCCATATTTGCTGCTGCTGCTGCTGCTGCTGCTGCTGCTGCTGCTGCTGCTGCTGCTGTTGGCTGTGGCGGTTGCAGCTGCTGCTGCCACTATTGTAGACCCGGCGTTTAGAAAGACGCATGCAATTGCTGCTGCTGCTGCTGCTGCTGTTGCTGCATCTTGTCTTGCTGCAGCTCTTGCTTCGGCTCCTGTTTTTCTTGTTGCGTCTACTACTACTACTGCTGCTGCTGCTGTTGCTGCTGCTGCTGCGTTTGCTGCTGCTGCTTCTGCTGCTTCGGCTTCTGGCAGACAGTCTTCCTCTACTCCTGCTGCGGCGGACCCTTCTCCTATTATTTAGCTGTCCTCTACTCCTGCTGCTGCAGCTGCTGCTGCAGCAGCTGCTGCTCCTGCTGCTGTCGCTGCTGCTGATAAGGTTTGCTATTGGCGGGGCTGCTGCATCGTTGCTGTTGGAGATACTCATAGCACTGCTCCTGCTGCTGTTGCTGCTGCTTCTGCTGCTGCTGCTGCTGATAACCTTGCAACGCACGTCCCTCTTTTGGGCCTTGCCGTTGCTGCTGCTGCAGCTTCCATCCCGCGCCATTGCTGCTGCTGTAGGATACTGCATGCGGGCCCATGACTGCAGCAGCAAATGCAGCGGCTCGCCTTTACAGCAACAGCAGCAGCATGCACAAATGCCTACACAGATGGGGGATTTCTCTTGTCCCCTCCTTGCTGTTGCAGCTGCTGCTGTTGCTGCTGCTGCAGCTGCTGCTGCTGCTGCTAGTGGCACCCAAAGGAGCTTCAGCTAGTGCTGGTGTGCTCCTGTGGGGCTCAGCGAGACAATGTCATGGCCGAACATCGCTGGTTTCTGTTGCTGCTGCTGTTGCTGCTGCTGGTGCTACTGGTGCTGCTGCTGTTGCTGCCGCCATAACCTGGGACCAGGAGCAGCACGAAATGAGTTGCTGCTGACAGCAGCGTATACAGAATGTAATTGTGTCCCTGATGCTGCAACTGCTGCTGGAGGACCGAGGAAGAATAATAATGCACGTTGCTGCTGCCGCCGCCGCAGCAGGCTGCCGTAGACAGCAGCAGCAGCAGCAACAGCAGCAACTGCTAGAGCCAAGGCGTATTAAGGGTACACTAATGCAGCAAATTAGCAATAGAGAAAAGTCACAATGGAGCAGCCATCCAATTGTCTAGCCGTTTTGCTGCTGTTGTTGCAGCAGCTCCTTCCTTCCGCGGCTGCGGCTGCAGCAGCAGCTGCTCCTGCTGCTGGGGCCTCATGCCTGCTGCAGCGTCTGCTGCTACACTTCGTCAGATGCTTGAAATAAACAAATTAATTAATTTTATTTATTGCTATTAAGTTGTTAAGGCTGCCTAGAGGCAGCAGCAGCAGCAGCAACACTAGCCAGCAGCAGCAATAAGATGGGGGTCTCTGTTGCTGTTGCTGGTTCTGCAACAAATACAGCAGCAACAACAGCCATCAGCAGCAGCAGCACAACTGCTGGTTGCTGCTACTGCAGCTGCTGTATCAAGGCTGTATGCAGCTACAGCAACAACACATGCAGCAGCAGCAACAACTGCCGCTGCTGCATGCCCATCGTAGCTGCTGCTGCTGCAGCACTTACCTGTTTGCTGATGCAGCAGCAAGGCGACACTCAGCTGACGTAGTGTTGCTGCTGCTGGCTTCATTGCTGCTGCTGCTGATTGTGTCTCTAGTGCTGCTGCTGCTGCTAAGTGTTCGTGTTGCTGCTACCCTAAATTCGCTGCTGCTGTTTATATTCGTAATGTTGCTGCTGCTGCTGTCTACTGCTGCTGCTGCTGTCAACAAGCAACCAGCTAAGGGAGCAGCAGCACAAAACACACTCCGCACAAGCGGTCTAAATAACCTAAACAGCTGCTGCTGCTGCTGCTGCAGCAGCTGCAGCAGCAGCAGCAACTTCTATGTGTACCTCAGCTTTAGGGTTTAGGGTTCGGGGCTACTGCCGATCATCCCGCGTTTTTGCTCCCACCGCTAGCTAGCTAGCTAGCTAGCTAGCTAGCTAGCCAACTAGCTAGCTAGCTAGCCAGACAGCTTGCTAGCTAAGCATCTAGCTAGCTAAACAGCTAGTCAACTAAACAGCTAGGAAAACAGCTAGCTAGTTAAATAAGCCAGCTAGCTAGCTAGTCATACAGCTAGCTAGCTAGCTAGCTAGCTAGCCATGCACCTAGCTGATCCCTCAGTCTTGCTGCTGTCAGCAGGAAAGACAACTCTTGTAAGGAAGATAACAAACTATAAATACAGCAGGTGCTGCTGCTGCTGCTGCAGTTGCTGCAGCGGACGGACGGATCTGCTGCTGCTGCTGCTGCTGCTGCTGCTGCTAGCGCAACGACTGCCGCGATAGTCGATACTCTTGTCGTAGTCTGCCGAGAGTTAAGTAGTAGTGTCTCTCTGCTGCAGCAAGAGGTGCAGCAGCAGCAGCAGCAGCATCATCAGCAGCAGCAGATGCCTCGCTGCTACTGCTGCTGCTGCTGCTATCACTCCGAGTGGCAGCAGAATACCCCCGCCTCTCCCCTTTGCTTGAACGGCTCGCTTGCTGCTCCCGCTGCTGCTGCTGCTGCTGCTGCTGCTTTGGCAGCACCGACGTGGCTGTTGTCATGTCTTCCTCTTCGTCAGAAGACAGCAGCAAACAACGCGGTCTCCCTTGGAGGGACTTTGCTGCTGACACTGCAGCAGCAGCAGCAGCGGCAGCAGCAGCACTATCTGCTGCAACACGACGTGCTAGAGGTGGGGACCAGCGCTGCTGCTGCTGTTGCTGCTGCTGCTGCTGTTCGTCTTCGCTGCTGTCTGAGGAAACGAACAATAGCAAAGAGGGCCGAGTCTCAGCAGCACCAGCTGCTGCTGCTGCTGCTGCTGCTGCAGTTGCTGCTGCTGCTGTTGCTGCACTGCCCAGAAGCGTCCGTCTGCTGCTGCCTATGTGTACGTGATGTGTCTCCAGCTGGTGCTGCTGCTGCTGTTTTCGCTGCCTAATGGATAGCTGCTGCTGCTGCTGCTGCTGTTTTTGCTGCCTAATGGATAGCTGCTGCAACCCAGCAGCGGCGCTCAACATGCCAACATCAGGAGCTGCTGCTGCTGCTTCTGCTGCTGCTCTTCCTGGTGCAGCAAAAGCAGCAGGCTTTGGTGCATCTGTTGGTGCTGCAGTCCGGAAGAGTCCTGCAGCAGCAGCAGCAATAGGGGACTGACGGAGCCCCTTTTCTTGTTGTTGCTGCTGCTGCTGCTGCTGGCGGTACTCCTGCAGCCTACGGCAAATCCCTTCGAGGCCCGTCCCTTGCTGCTCACCGTGCTGCTCCTGTTGCTGCTGCTGCTGCTGCTGGTCCTGCGGGTCTCTGGATGTGGGGCTCGACCGCCGCAGCAACTCGTGGCGGGTCTGCTGCAGCAGCAGCTGAGGATCCTGAAAAGCACCAACATGCTGCTTATGCTGCTGCTGCTGCATTTGCTGCTGGTGCACTTGCTGCTGCTGCTGCCGTGACGTAGGACTGGTGTGCAGGCAGCAGTTGCTGCCGCTGTTGCTGCTGTGTGCATCAGCACAGAGGGACAGCTGCAGCGAGTCAGGGGCCTCCGGAGCAGCAGCAGCAGCAGCACTTTCTGCTGCTGCTGCTGCTGCTTCTGCTGCTGCAGCTTGCTGCTCCTGCATAACGCATGCACAACTGTCGCAGCCGCAGCGGGAAGACCATAGACCCTGGGAGTCCCTTACGCAGATGCGGCGAGCAGCAGCAGCAGCAGCAGCAGTTTGTTCTAGTAGATAAGCATCGAACATCTCTTGCTGCTGCCGCAGCTCCTGCTGCTGCTGCTGCATTTGCTGCTGCTGTTGCTGCAATCGATGCTCCTTCTCCTTTAATTGCCCTTCAAGGGCCTCTATACGACGGCGCTCCTGCAGCAGCAACAGCTGCTGCTGCTGCTGCCCTTCCTGCAGCAGCTGCCGCTCTCGCCGCAGCTGCAGCGTCTCGTTCTCCCGCTGCTGCAGCGACAGCAGCTCGTCTCTTAAGGCCTGGGCCTCTGCAGCATTCGCCTGCAGCAGCAGCAACAGCAACAGAAGCAGCAGCAGCAGCAGCAGCAGCAAAAGGCTGTATTGCAACAAACGCGAAGCAGGAAGGGAGCAGCAGCACAGCATACCTCTAGACAACAGCAGCAGCAAAATCAGCAAAACCAACAGCAGCAGCAACGGAAGCAGCAGCAACAAAGGACGCAGCAGCAACAAAGGTGCCAGAAGTAGCAGAAAAGGCAGCAGCAGCAGCAGCAGAAGCAGCAGCACGCATCAGTATGAAGGCATAGAAGCAACTAGGTGTACGTACAGCAATGGCTTCTTCATGCTGCTGCTGCTCCTGCTGCAGCAGCAACTCTTGCTGCCGCAGCAGCATCTTGTGCTGCCTGAGCTCCTCTTGCAGGGAATGCAACGCAACTTCTTGCTGCCGGTGTCTATCCAGCTCGTGCTGCTGCTGCTGCAGTTGCTGCTGCTGCTGTTGCAGTAGCTGTTGCTGCTGTTGTAGCTGCAGCTGCTGCTGCTGCACTCTTTGCTGCAGCTGCTGCACCAGCTGCTGCTGCTCGAAACGGCTAGCATCTTCCACACGACTACTTGCAGGTTGCTGCACCTCAGGAGCTGCTGGCGCAGCAGCAGCAGGTGCTGCTGCTGCTGCTGCTGCTGCCGTTTCCTGCTGCTGCCCCAGCCGCGGCAGGAAGGGCTGACGAAAAGGCTGCATGCAGCCGCCTGAAGGCGAGGCAGAAGGTATGGGCGTGAATCCCCTGCTGCTGCAGCTGCTGCTGCTGCTGCTTCTGCTGCTGCCAGCAGCAGCAGCAGCCGCTGCTGCTGCTGCTGCAAGTGTAGCAGGCCCAGCAGCAGTCCCCTGAGTAGACAGACTTCTGCTGCTGCTCCAACCGCAGGTAGTAGAAGCAACAGAGTCGGTCTGCGGCTTCATTTGCTGCTTGCAAATGCTGCTGCTGCTGCTGCTGCTGCTGTTGTTGTTGTTGCTGCTGGTGGTTGTTGTCGCTGTCCCTGGTGCAGCAGCTGATGCGGATCTATGTGTTGCTGCTGCTGCTGCTGCTGCTGCGGGGAGGACTGTAAAGCTGTCGCGAATGCTGCGGATGCTGCTGCGGAGGGCACCGTAGTCGAACGCTTTGCTGCTGCTGCTGCTGCTGCTGCTGCTGCTGCTGCTGCTGCTGTGCATAGCCCATAGTGCAGCAGCAGTCCTGCTGCTGCTGCATGCAGAGGAGCCGAGGGTGGTGTCTCCTGCTGCAGAGACAAAAGAGGAAGTAGAAGAGATATTCAAACCTGTATGCATCCTGCTGCTGCTGCAGCTGCTGCTGCTGGTAGTGGTGTCTTGCTGCTGCAGCTGAGCCCTTATTGGCTGTGCAACTACAGCACACGATGCAGCTGCAGCAGCAGCAGCTGCTGCAGCTGCTGCTGCAGAGGTTGAATCGGAATGGCTGTCGAAGCAGCAGCTGCTGCCTTCGTCCTTCCTGCTTATAGATACTGGTGCTGTTGCTGCTGCTGCTGCTGCATCCCCGCTCCCTCCCGCACTTTGCTGCATCATTTGCTGTTGCTGCTGCTGCTGCTGCTGCAGGTGAAAGGTGGATGGGTGGCAGCGCTCCATATGCTGCAGCACCTGCTGCTGCTGCTGCTGCTGCTGCTGAGCATGCAAAGCAGCAGCAGCAGCATCAGCATCAGCAGCTTCCGATGCTGAAAGAGCAGCTGCCTCTGCTGCAACAACGTACGCATCTGCTGCTGCTTCTGCTGCTGCTTCTGCTGCTGTTGCTGCCGCTGCTGCTGCTGCTTGTCTAGCGGCAATTGGTGTTGCTACTGATGATGATACAACAGAAGAATCGTTCTCTATAGAAAAGTGCCTCCCTGCTGCTGCTGCTGCTGCGGCTGCTGCTGGTGCTGCTGCTGCTTCTATGTTGGGGGCTGCTGCTGCGTAGGTGAACTCACGAGGGAGGGGCGGCAGCCTAAAGTGCTGCCTCATGCTATCTGCTGCTGCTGCTGCTGCTGCGGTGCTGCCTTGCGAAGCACCGCCTGCTGCTGCTGCCCGGTCATCTGCAGCAGCAGCAGCAGCAGCAGCAGCAGCAGCAGCGGTAGAGCTAGGCATAGGGGGGGAAACAAACTTTGGTGGATGCTCAAAGGGAATGTCTCGCCAGCAGCAGGAGACAAGCTGCCGTTGCTGTGGCGGCAGCTGCTGCTGCTGCTGTTGCTGCTGCTGTTGCTGCTGCTGCTCATGCTGCTGCTGCTGCGGGGTGAAATGATGACGGGGTGCTGTGCTGCTGTTGCTGCTTGTGCAATGAGCGCGCCGTGGCACCTCTACTGCCTGTACAGCAGCAGCAGCAGCTGCTGCTGCTGCTGCTGCTGCTGCTGCAACGGGTGAGTTGCCGCTTGAATGGGTCTGCCGGTAGCTCGCGCTGCCGCTGCTGCTGTTGCTGCTGCTGCTGTTGCTGCGGCAGCAGAGCCTCTCCGTATGGGAAAATCGTGCTGCAACAGCAGCAGCTGCATGCGCTGCTGCTACAGCTGCTGCTGATATGTTTGCATCGGTGTCGCTGCAGCTGGATCGCAGCAGCTTGTCATGCCGCTGCTGCTGCTGCTGCTGCTGCTGCAACGTGTGCTGCTGCTGCTGCTGCAGCTGCTGCAGCAGCAGGTGCTGATGGTCATCCAATCTGCCTTCTCCATACAGAGAAATATCCTGTGGGCTATTACGTACAAGATCTGCTTCTTCAATAAGAAGCTGCTGCTGCTGCTGCTGCAGTTCGTGCTGTTGCTGCTGCAGCTGCTGCTGCTGTTGCTGTAACTGATGCTGCTGCTGCTGCAGCCGATCTTGTGCGGCGCGCCGCTGCTGCATGCGCTGCTGTCGCAGCTGCAGTTCTCTCTCCAAGTCCACTTCAGACATTGTACAGGACGAGAGCTGCTGCTGCTGCTGCTGCTGTGGCTGCTGCTGCTGCCGCTGCCGCTGCTGCTGGTGCGCTTTAACAGCAGCAGAGGGGGCAGCAGCAGCAGCACTGCTACCTGGCCAGTTGATACTTGAATAGGAAAGGAACTAGGGGCTTAGGCTATGCTCAGCAGCAAGAGCTGTTGCTGCTGTGTGTGTTGCAGCTGCTGCTGTTGCTGTTGCTGCTGCTGCAACACAGTATACGTAGCAAGCAGCAGCAGAAATCTGAATATTCCTTTCATCTGCATATAAGCAGACAGCATTGGATAATCTAATGCTGCTGCTAGAATAGTTGCTGCTGCTGCTGCTGCTGCTGCCGCTGCTGCTGCTGCAGCGGTTCCCTCTGCTTCGGTTGCTGCGACTGCTGCAGTTGCTGCTGGTGCCTCCGCTGCAGTGTAATTCATACGCGTAATTTTAGGAAATCGTGTTGCTGATGCTGCTGCTGTTGCTGCTGCATCTGCTGCTGCTGCTGCTGCTTGGATGCAGCAAGCAAGACACGGGCTCAGTCCACCACGGTTACGGACCAGAAGGGCTGCTGCAGCTGCTGCTGCAGCTGCTGCTGCAGCTGCTGCTGCGATCTCTTCACAATGAAATCAATCAAATAAATAAATAATTAAAAAAAATAATATTATTAATGCAGCAAGTGTACCGTGCTGCTGCTGCTGCTGCTGCTGCTGGGGGCTGCATGCTGGAGCCTCCCACGCAGTCTGCCGCTGCTGCTGCTGCTGCTGCTGCAGCAGCAGCAGCACAAGCTGTGGTAGCAGCAGAAAAGGGGATATAATATATTATGTTGTTTATTTTGTGTATGTAAACTTATTAAGAAGCTAAAGGAAGGATTTTGCTGCTGCTGCTGCTGCTGCCCACAT
>NW_013563807.1:54832-67332 GCF_000499605.1 Eimeria maxima | reverse complement strand
CCTAAACCCTAAACCCTAAACCACCGCTGCCTCACCAAGGGAGTAAAAAGGGCCGCAAACAACATCTGCCCAAAACCCCCTCACATGCACACTCGTCCAAGACTTCTTCTGCAGCAGCAACAGCAACAGCAGCAGCAGCAGCAGCAGCAGCAGCAAGAACCGCAGCAGCAACCTAGCATCCCTGATAATTTCTAATAAACCCTATTAAACCCTACTAAACCCCATTACACAGCATTAACCCTTATAATTAAACCCTCCTAAACCCTAAACCCTAAACCCTAAACCCTAAACCCTAAACCCTAAACCCTTGTATTATTATTATTGCAGCAGCATACATCTTTTCCTTTAACATATCCAGCTAGGGTTTTATTTTCTTCTAATTGTGATGAACTCCCGGCATCAAATGCTTGACCTATACACACCAATAATATTTACCATAGGGGCTAGCCAGCTAGCTAGCTAGCTAGCTAGCTAGCTATGTACGTAGGTAGCTAGCTAGCTAGCTAGGTATGTATGTAACGTATTTAGCTAGCTACATAGTTGGCTAGGTAGGTCGATAGGTAGATAGCTAGCTAGCTAGCTTGATATAGATTGCTGCGTAGCCAGTACAATGAACCGCTGTTGGGAGGCAGGAGGAGCAACAGCTGCAACAGCAGCAGCAGCAGCAACAGCAGCAACAGCAGCAGCAGCAGCAACAGCAGCAACAGCAGCAGCAGCAGCAACAGCAGCAACAGCAACAGCAGCAACAGCAACAGCAGCAACAGCAACAGCAGCAAGCATGTGTCTGTTTGACCCGTCATAGCAAATCGCTTATATTGTCTCCAGTGCAGCAACGGAGCCTAACAGCAGCAAACAAAAGGAGGCAGCAGCAGGAGACACCTCGTGCTGCTGCTAGAAGGAGACACAGATGTAGTAACACTTTTCTTCCTAGTGCTGCTGCTACTACTACTCCTGCTGCTGCTGCTGCTGTACACCCAGCACCAGCACCAACACCACCACCATCACCACAACCACCATCAGCACAATCAACAGCAGCACTAGCAGTAGCATTAGCAGCAGCAGCATTAGCAGCAGCAGCAGGCGTATAAATAGTTGTAAATGATTATAATAATTCCAATCGATTAGATTAATTCGATACCACCACCATCACCACTATCACTATCACCAACAGCAGCAGCAATATTGCATGCAACAGCAGCAGCAGCAATATTGCATGCAGCAGCAGCAGCAGCAGCAGCAGGAGGCGTACAAATGGCTGTAAATGGTTATGATTAGATTAATTCGATACCACCATCATCACCACTATCACTATCACCAACAGCAGCAGCAATATTGCATGTAACAGCAGCAGCAGCAATATTGCATGCAGCAGCAGCATTAGCAGCAGCAGCAGCAGCAATTCGCGTACAAATGGTTGTAAATGGTTATGATAATTCCAATCGATAAGATTAATTCGATAACACCATCATCACCATGACCATTACTATCATCATCATCACCAGCAGCAACATCAGCAACAGCAACAGCAACAGCAGCAGCAGCATTAGCATTAGCAGCAGCAGCAGCAGCAGCAGCAGCAGCAATTGGCATACAAATGGCTGTAAATGGTTATGATAATTCCAATCAATTAGATTAATTCGATAATCAAATCGATCGCCATAAAAATGTCGAAGTCGAAAATCTCGACTATTCGATAAATCATAACTTTCTCCAATACGCCAACTATGGAATACAGCTGCAGCAGCAGCAGCAGCAGCAGCAGCAGCAGCAGCAGCAGCAACAGCAGCAATAGCAACAGCAGCAGCAAGAAGAGCAGCAGTAGTACGTGGTGCTGGTGATTGTGGAGGAGGAGGGGAGGGAGGAAGAGGGGTAACAGAAATTGTACCAAGATGAACTATAGTCACGTACAACTCTCAACCGCCACACAGCAGCAGCAGCAGCAGCAGCAGCAGCAACAGCAACAGCAACAGCAGCAGCAGCAGCAGCAGCAGCAGGAGGGTCACCTTGTATACGATCTCTGTCTCTATATTTAAGAAGAGACAAATCAACGATGTCGCTCAGTCCCTTCTGATATTCCCCACATATAAAACTGCAGCAGCAGCAGCAGCAGAAGCAACAACAGCAGCAGCAACAACAAGAACAGCAGCAGCAACACAGACAATTTGTTGTTGAGGCTGCAGTCTGCTATAATGTCCCGCCTACTACAGCTACTGCTGCTACTGCTGCTACTACCGCTACTGCTGCTACTGCTGGTACTACTACTACCACTGCTGCTGCTGCTCCTGCTGCTGCTACTGCTACTGCTGCTACTGCTGCTGCTGCTGCTGCTGTGTATGAGTATACGTACTCCTCTAATATCGTTGAGTTACGATAGATATACATAGCTGTTTGCTGACGAACAAACGCATTGCCATATACCTCTAGATATAACCCTACGCGCTCTGCAGCAGCAGCAGCAACAGCAGCAGCAGCAGCAACAGCAGCAGCAGCAGCAACAGCAGCAGCAACAGCATGTTTCCCACACAGCTGATGGTGCTGATTCTGCTGCTGCTGCTGCTGCTGCTCGAGGGAAGATGCAGCTGCGGCAACTGCTGTTGATGCTGCTGCTGCTGCTATTGCTGGTAATGCTGCCACGTGCACCTACTGCTGCTGCTGCTGTTTGCTGCTGCTGCTGCTGCTGCTAAGGATTATTACCTCTAAGAGAAAGGCCTGGATCAGTAAGAATCCGCAGCAGCAGCAGCAAACGTGCTGCTACTTCGGGTGTCTCCTCAGTTATTATAAACCTTAACTAAATAAATCAGCAGCAGCAGCAGAAAGGAGACACAATAAACAATAAAAAGGAGACAAAAAACAAAAAGAAGACAATAAACAATAAAAAGGAGACAGCAGAGACAGCAGCAATAAGGAGACACAGTAAATAAAAAGGAGACAGTAACAACATGCAGCAAGTGTCTCTCCACCTGCTGCTTCTGCTGCACCTGCTGCTGCGCCTCCTGCTGCTCCTGCTCCTGCTGCTGCTGCTGCTGCTGCTGCTGTCTAGCAGCAGCGTGCTGCTGCACTGTCTTGAGCACGTGATGTAAATCCGCCACGCCAACCAACAAAACAGTAAAGGGTCCTAAAAAGCCCCAAAAAAGACACGCATGCATGCATGCATGCGGGGGTTATGTGTTGTTTGTATTGGGTTGCTGCTGCTGCATACTGTTGCTGCTGTTGCTGCTGTTGGCTTACTTTGGGAGCCACCTGTGGCTACCCGCTGCTGCTGCTGCTGCTGTTGCTGCTGCTGCTGCTCTGCTTTTTCCACCTGCTGCTGCTGTTGCTGCTCTTTGTCTTGATCCTGCTGCTGTTGCTGCTCTTGCTCGTGCTGCTGTTCTTGCTGTTGCTGCTGGTCTTGCTGCTCCTCCTGCTGCTGCTCATTTTCTTGTTCCTTTTTTTGCTCTGGATGCTGCTGTTGGAGCTCTTGCACTTGTTGCTGCTCTTTCTGCTGCTGCTGCTGCTGCTGCTGCTGTTTGCATGCAGTAAGGCTGAGTAGGTTGAGGGCAGGAGACAATGCCCAGAACTGCAGCAAACCAACACCGCTAGATTCCTCAATCATTTTTTTTTCCTCTTTTTTTGTCTCCTTTTCTTCTTTTATTGTCTCCTTTCTCCTTTATTTATTTCCTTCTCTTCTTTGTCTCCTTAGTCCTCTTTGCTGCTGCTGCTGCTGCTGCTGCTGTTGCTGCTGCACTGTCTCTTTCCCCTGTCTCCTAATGTGTCTCTTTCCCTCGTAGCTATCTGAACACAAGAAGAGTGTATTAGGGTTTAGGGTTTAGGGTTTAGGGCTAAACCCTCCGGCCTAAACCCTCACGAGTATACCCCCTCTTGCCTCCTCCCCCATTCCTAGGGTTTAGGGTTTAGAGGTGTGCAGTACGCAGTAGGGTTTAGGGTTTATTACAGTCTCCTTTTGTGTAGGCTAAGGATGCCGTGTCTCCTAGTGGCACCTCCTGTTGCCGCTCTAGGGTTTAGGGTTTAGGGTTTAGGGTTTGAGCACAGGAGAGGTAGCACAAGTGTCTCCTTTTTCCCCTTCCTTGTCCCTCCTTGTCTCTTGTTAGGTGTCCCTCTTTATTTATATATTTATTTCTTTTTTTCTTTCTCTTTTGTCTATTTATATCTATTTACCTATGCCTGTCTCCTTTTTTCTTTTTTTTTTTTCCTTCTTTTTACCTATTTACCTATTTGTCTCCTTTTTTGCTCTCTTTTTATGTGTCTCCTTTTACTCTTTTTTTTTGTCTCCTTTTATTTTTCTTTTTTTTTATGTGTCTCTTTTGTTTCTTCTTGTGTCCCTTTATTTATTTATTACTTTTATTTACCTTTTTTTTATTTGTCTCCTTGCGTGCTGTCTCCTTTATGCAGCCCCACGCATGCACAAGGAGGAAAGGAGACTGCAGTTTTGCTGCTGCAGTGCTAACTAAGGAGACAATTATTCTTTTATGCTGCTCTGCTTCTTATTGCATGCAGCAAAAAGAAGAAAAAATAATAAAAAAATGCGTAAAAAATAATGCATGCAATAGCTGGGGTGTATAGGCAGCTCTTAGTGTGCATACACCGCAGAGCATAGCAATTAGCTGTATATATGTAGGCAAAAAGTAACTTTATTTGTATTTATTACTCCTTTTATTTATTTATATTAATTATTTAATTATATAAATATAAAAAAGAAAAAGTTATATATACACAGCAGCAGCTGCTGCAGCTGCACACTGCGTTGGGGTGTACAGGCAGGTCACCTGCATAAAGAAAAGAAGAAATAAATGACTTATTTAATATGCAGCAGCAAATGCATGCATGCATGCGTTCTTAACACTTATAAATATACTTAAATAAATAAACCTTAAGGTAAGACAGCAGCAACAGCAGCAGCAACACCAGCAGCAGCAGCAGCTGCTGCTGCTGCTGCTACAGCAGACACGGGCGACCGGTGGCCCACCTAAGGCCTCTCTGCCTTTTTCTTGTGTCTCCCTCTTCTTTTTATTTTATTTATTCCCCTTAGGAGGAAATATATAAATGTTATACCCATAAATAAACAAATAAATAAATAAATAAATAAATAAATAAATAAGGGCAAATAACTAGACAAACAGAATTAGCGGCATAAATTATTTTGTACTCTCGTTACGTCAGCTAGCTTCCCCTAGCCATGGCTAGCTAGCCATCTAGCTAGCCAGCTAGCTAGCCATCTAGCTATATATGGCTAGCTATAGGTGTAGGTAGCTAGCCGTAGCTGCAGCTAGCTGTAGCACAAGCCAGCTATACAGCTAGCTATACAGCTAGCACAATAACTAGACCCTAGAGGTAGTAATAAAGCCTAATTCTTCCCTCCTTCTTCCTCCCTCCTTCCCTCCTCCTTCTTCCCTTAAGGTCAGTGCTGCTGCTTGGTGCATATGCGTCCTGTATATTTACAGCTGGTTGCTGCTGCAGTGCAGCAGCAGCAGCTGCAGCAGCAGCAGCAGCAGCAGCAGCAGCAGCAGCTGGACTAAGTTTGTTGAATAGAAGAAAGAAGTCTTTCTATCTCGCGTTTAACTTTTGCTGCTTTTCTCCTCAATGCAGCAACGTTGGCTTCGTGCTCTTTTGCCTCCTGCATGCAGCCCCAATAAACAAATAAATAAATAAATAAATAAATAAATAAATAAATAAATAATACAGCTAGATGGATAACTAGTTGGGTAGCTAGCTGTACAGTAACATATATATCCACAAGCTGCATGAGCTGTTGTTACATTGTAGTTGCAAGTCGCTGGCTCGCTAGCTAGCTAGCTACCCAGCTAGCTAGCTACCCAAGCAGCTAGCTACCCAACTAGCTAGCTACCCAACTAGCTAGCTACCCAACTAGCTAGCTACCCAAGCAGCTAGCTAGCTAGCTAGCTATCTAGATAACTTACGGCAGCAACTTTGCGTTCGTGTTCCTTGGCGACTTCAGCTAGTTGCTGTTTTGCTGCTTCTATTTGCTGCTGCAGATCAGCATTTGCTGCAGTTAATTCTTTGCATGCATTATGTCTTGCTTCCTTATCTGCCTCATAAAGAAGCATCTTTCTTACACCAAAGGCAGCAGATGATTCATATAAACGTCTATGATACTTTATTAATTGTCTTAATTCTCCTCTTACTCTATTCAATAATAATCCCCTCTCTGCACACTGTATTGTAACCTGTACATATACATATACGTATACATATACATATACATATACATATTCATATACATATATACGTATACGTATACGTATACGTATACGTATTATTCATAGACGCCACTCCACTCATTCCACTCCACCCCACTCCACTCCACTCCACCGCACTCCACGCCACTCCACTCCACTCCACCCCACTCCACTCCACTCCACCCCACTCCACTCCACTCCACCCCACTCCACTCCACTCCACTCCACTCTACTCGGCTCCATTCCACCCCACTGCACTCCACTGCACCCGATTCCACTCCACTCCATACTCAACTCAATTCTACTCCATTCCACTCCATTCCATTCCACGCTATTCTACTCTACACCACTCCACTCTACGCCACTCCACGCCACTCTACTCTACGCTACTCCACCCCACTCCACTCTACGCCACTCCACTCCACTCCACTCCACGCCACCCCACTCCACTCCACTCCACTCCACGCCACTCCACGCCACTCCACTCCACGCCACTCCATTCTATTTCAAGTGAATTGGAGGTCCATTTATGCCTCCATTTCCAAGGAGTTGGTAAGAAATAATTATACTAATTAATTAATTAATTTATTTATTTATTTATTTATTTATTATATATAATTAAATTACCTGTCTTAATAATTCATCGAAGCATTGTGAGTATAATTCCTCTCTTATAGGACAGATACCATAATTTCTTGCTTTATTTCTTTTTAATCTTTTATCTAATTCCTCTTGTAAAGAAATTACATCTCCTCTTGTTGCTGGATTTGTGCTGACTGTTTGTGCCCAAACTTCTCCTCCTTCTGACCATTCTCTTGGTGGTAATATAGAGTTTATTATATCCTCTGTATTAGATAAAAGGGGGCCCCCTGTTCCTCCTATATTTGTATTATTATTTGTTGTACTAATTGATTGGGGGCCCTGTGCTGATGATGGTACACCACCACCACTGCTGCTGCTGCTGCTAACTCCTGTTGCTGATTGGCCTCCTCCTCCTGTACGACGGGCACGAGTACTATCTATACTTGTTGCTCCTCCATCTCTATCCCCTGCACTACGAATATTCTTACATGCTATACGTGATGGACTATAACGTAATAAAGAAGGCTGCATCTTCTTCCTGCTGCTCCTCCTGCTGCTGCTCTTGTTGCAGCAGCAGATGTTGTCAATGCTGATGCTGTTGCTGCTGTTGTTATGCTGCTGCGGCTCTTAATGCGGTTCAGATAAATGCGAAATTCTGGGGGCTGTCGCTGCTGTTGCTGCTGCTGCTGCTGCGGTTGTTGCTGCTGCTGCTGCTGCGGTTGCTGCTGCGGTTGCTGCTGCGGTTGCTGCTGCGGTTGCTGCTATTGCTGAGGTTACTGCTGCGGTTGCTGCTATTGCTGAGGTTAAGGAGGATGCGATACTGCCGATGATTGTGTAGAGGAACCGCGCCTCTCCTGCTGCGGTTGTTGCTGTTGCTGCTGCTCTCTTCTTTTGCTGCTGTTGTTGCTGCTGTTGCTGCTGCTCTACAATCGAGGTTGGGACTCTTCTCTCCTCCACCAGAGTATAACAGAAAACCGTAAACCGTAAACCCTAAACCCTCAACCCTTCTCCGTCATTCAACGTTTGTTGGAGTATACAGACCAGGCAGCAGCAGCAGCAACAGCAGCAGCAGCTGCTGCTGCTGTTGCCTCTGTAAGCTCCACTCGATCGGCAGCAGCCGCAGCCGAGTTATAAAGGCAAAAGGAGGGAAAAGTTGCTGCCTCCTTAAACCCTAAACCCTAAACCCTAGGAACCCCTTAACACTAAACCTTCCTTCCTCCCTTATATCCTGTTCCTCCTTCTCGCAATACCTAAACCCTAAAGATGCGGCGGATCCCAAACCCTAAACCCTAAACCCTAAACCCTAAACCCTAGCAACGATATGTTTTGAAATAAAGATCCGTAGGTTCCCTTAAAAGGAGTTGAAGGATAATGATTTCGTAGTCTCTTCTCTCTCCTTCCGTACCTCAAACCCTAAACCCTAAACCCTAAACCCTAAACCCTAAAGCGTCGGTAGCAAGGGACCTCGCGAGGTCCCTCCCTCGCTGCTGTCTTTTACGGTTGGCTGCTGGCGTGCTCTGTGTCCAATTGTCTAATAATTTATAATTATTTAATTAAAATATAATTTTTATTATTATAAATAAGAAGAAAAAGGGAAGAAAAGAGATAAGAAAGCCTCCTCTCTTGGCTGCTGTTGGGCCTATCTACGGGTGTATGTGCATTCAAGGTGACCCCGGGGGCCCTAGATGTCTTTTTTTCTTCTTTTTTTTCTTAATTATAAGAAATAAATAAGATTAATATTTATTTAATGTATTTTATTGTATAAAAAGAGACAAAAAGATATATATACAGTTGAATTGTTTGCAGCAGTCCTCCCTAGTATAATATATGTATAAATAAATGTATATGTAGGGTCTGCTGCAGTCTCCGTCTTATTGTCTCCTTATAGCAGCATCAAGGGAATTAAGAGGCGCAGCTTCTCCTTCTTCTTATAACTGTCTCCTTATTAATATCTGCTGCTGCCTTTGTTGCTGCAGCAGCACAGCAGCAATTGTTGCTGTTATTATTTGCAGCAAAAACTGGTGCTGCAACAACTATAGTGTACCTCATTGTACAGCAGCAACTGATCCTCTATTATTGCTGGAATATTTTTTGCTGCTGCTGCTGCTGTTGCTGCTGCAGTTGCTGCACATATATATATAAATAATAATATATATATATATATATATTTATATATAAAAAAAAATAGGAAATAATAGCGATGCCTCCTCCATCAACAGTTGAACAAGTGCAGTGTATACTGCAGAAATGTGGTGCTAGTGGGTACAGTGTATATGACCATCTTACTGAGCTAATTGCTGCATTAGTTGCTGAGCAACCTGCTGATCCCTACGCAGCATTTGAGAGAATATCTGAATCCCTAAAAGTATTAAGAGAGACAAAAATAAAAGAAGAAGAAAAAAAAAAAAAAAAATATACAAGGTGGTACAAATGGTGGGGTTGTTGGTGGTAATGGTATAGGTGTTGGGGCCCCTTATGATATATCATTAGGGGCCCCTATAAAAAGAGAAGAAGAAATAGGTACATATTATTTATCAAGAGGAAGAGAGCAATGGTTAAGAAGAACAAAACAATTATTAAATATAATTAGACCTAATAAAGAAATAGATCTACAAATAGATTATGGATATTTTATTAAGGAAAATAGATTATTAAATTGGGTAGGTAATGGATTTACGGAGACAGAGGCATTTCGTATATCTTGTTGTCTTAAGCAATTAGCTGTCTCCTTACCAGGTGTCTCCTCTGTTCGTCTATGGGGTAAGATATTAGGTACAGAAGGGGATTATATAATAGCAGAGACAAGATTTGAGGGTGAGGAACCAGAGGAATTAGTAGCAGCAGCAGCAGCAGCAGCAGCAGGAGCAGGAGGAGGAGGAGGAGGAGAAGGAGGAGAAGAAGATGAATTATTATCATCAAGTCCTATGGATAGAAGAGGGACAGGAGTAAATACATATACATATTTTGTACTACAACAAGACAGTAATAAATGGATATTATTACCTGATGTATTACCTAGCCAATTAGCAACAGCACGTAAGATAAAGAAATTATTAACAGGAGATTTAGATAAACAAATTGTCTCCTTTCCTTGGTTTGCAGGAAGAGAGAGACATTTATTAAGGGCATTAATAGCATTAATAACATCAGATACATATTTAAGTCCAATAGGATCTATACAATCATTAGATGATGGGGGATCCGATCCCCAAGGTGGTGGGGGAGGAGACGATCCCGAGTATACGATCCCAGCTAACCCTCAACAAACATTAACAGATGTTGCCTCTTGGTGTCATAGTAGGCCCTATATAACACGTAATGGTCTTACGGTGTATCCAGAGATAGAGGAGGAGGAAGAAGGGTATCAAGAATTACAGCATAAGATAGAGGAGGATCCAATACTTGAATTAGGTAGATCAGCAGCAGGAGACAGTCCCCTTTCTGTATCTCCTTTCCCTTCTTCTTCCTCCTCTTCTTCCTCATCTTCTTCTTCTTCTTCTTCCTCTAATAATAATAATAATAATAATAATAATAATAGTATACCTGCATGGTATATAAGAGTAACAGGAGATACAGGTATATATAAGGAAATAAGTAACTCAATAGTATCTATACACTCAAATAAATGGCCAGGAGCAATGAGTATAATAGGGGAAAAAATATATTTTTCTTTTTATTGTGGTTATGGTATATCTAAAGAAAATACACCTTTTTATCCTCTTGCTCCCTTAGATATACAAATAGATTCTGTAGATCTTAATGAGACACTAGAGCCACAACCAGGAGATGATGAATTATCTGATGGTGCTAGTGTTGATGAACCTAATCATAATAGTGGTAGTGATAAGGGAGAGGAGGGAGAGGAAGGAGAGGAGGGAGAGGAAGGAGAGGACTAAAAAGAAAAAGAGGGACAGCAGCAGCAGCAGCAACAGCAGCAACAGCAGCAACAGAAGCAACAGAAGTCACAACCAGGAGATGATGAATTGTCTGGTGGTGCTAGTGTTGATGAACCTAATCATAATAGTGGTAGTGATAAGGGAGAGGAAGGAGACGAAGGAGAGGAAGGAGAGGAAGGAGAAGAAGGAGAGGATTAAAAGGAATTGCTTATATCCAGCAGCAGCAGCAGCAACAGCAACAGCAACAGCAACAGCAACAGCAGCAGTCATAGTCTGGGGATTATGAATTGTCTGATGGTGCTAGTGTTGATGAGCCTAATCAGCAGCATAGGGGGAGCGAAAAGGAGGAGGGAGAGGGAGAAGAGGGATAGGAGGAGGGAGAGGGAGAAGAGGGAGAGGAACAGCAAGAGGATTAAGAAGAGGAGGAACAGCAGCAGCAGCAACAGCAACAGCAACAGCAGCAGCAACAGCAGCAATCACAGCCAGGAGATAATAAATTGTCTGATGGTGCTAGTGTAGATAAGGAGGAGGGAGAGGAGGAAGAGGAAAAGGAGGAGGAGAAGCAAGAGGAGGAGGAGGTGCAGCAGCAGCAGCAGCAAGAGGATTAATAGGAAATAATTTTTATACAAATTCTAAGATGAGGAACAGCAGCAGCAGCAGCAGCAACAGCAACAGCAGCAGCAGCAGGAAACCTATTCATCATAATAGTGGTAGTGATAAGGAAGAAGGGGAGGGAGAGGAGGATGAGCAGCAGCAGCGGCAGTTAGAGGAACAGCAGCAGCAACAACAACAACAACAGCAGCAACAGCAGCAGGAAACCTAAGTATACGAATAGTGGGAGTAATAAGGAAGGCGTAGTATTTTATATATATCTCTTTTTTGCGCCTATTATACGCACTTGCTGCCAATTGCTGCTGCTGCTGCTGCTGCTGCTGCAATTGGCAGCAACAGCAACAGCAGCAGCAGCAGCAACGGTGAGGGCAGAAAGCCTCAATTGACAATAAGAGGGATACAAACGTAAAGAGACAAAAAAAGGAGACACTGCCATGAGGTGTCTCCTTTTGTCTCCTTTTTGTCTCGTTTTGTCTCCTTTTTGTCTCCTTTTTGTCTCCTTTTTGTCTCCTGTGCCCTAAGGAGACACAGGGGGAGACAAGGCATATAAGAAGGAGACAGACACACTGACGGTCACAAAGAGTACTGGTTGATCCTGCTGTTGCTGCTGATGCTGCTTATGTTGCTGTTGCTGCTGTTGCTACTGTTACTGCTGTTGCTGCTGTTGTTGCTGACGCTGCTGCTGTTGTTGTTGTTGCTGCTGCTGCTGCTGCTGCACAAGAGCCCTTAACCAAGTAACCATTTTTGCTATGTTGTAGGTACCTCCAAGCAGCTGCTGTTGGATAGCCAAACCCTAAAATGCCCAAAAACCTTCAGAGCTATTTTGAGGGTTTAGGGTTTACAGTCTAGGGTTTAGGGTTTAGGGTTTAGGGTTTAGGGTTTAAGGCATAGGGTAAATGCAACCAATATAATTATTTAATTAATTAACTAGTAAATAAAAAAGTAATTAATTAATTGGTTAATTAATTAATTTGTTATCTACTAATTAATTGGTTAATTAATTAAAATGGCAGCAGCAACAGCAACAGCAGCAGCAACAGCATCAACCGCAGCAACAGCAGCAACAAGCAGCACATAGCAGCAAACACTAGATAACAGCAGCAGCAGCAGCAACGGAATTATACAAAAGGGAGAGCAGCAACAGTAAAAGAGACTATCTTATTTATTCTATACAAAAAGGAAAAAAAAAAAAAAAAAAAAAAAAAAAAAAAAAAAT